>NW_016107888.1:1029808-1035645 GCF_001604975.1 Cebus imitator | reverse complement strand
CCCAGCTAATTTTTGTATTTTTAGTAGAGACAGGGTTTCACCATGTTGGCCAGGATGGTCTCCATCTCTTGACCTCGTGATCTGCCCATCTCAGCCTCCTAAAGTGCTGGGATTGCAGCTGTGAACCACAATGCCAAGCAACAATTTCTTTTAAGGAGATTATTTAGTGTTCTGGTTGAAGTTGCCTCCTTTGGAGTGAAACAAGCAACAAAAAATGTTCTCACTAATTTAATATATTTTAAATAATATTTGCCCTATTTTAAGAGAAACCAAGAAGTAGAGAACCTGGCTTTTATTTTTAAAACAAGTTGAGGCCAGGCACGGTGGCTCACGTCTGTAATCCCAGCACTTTGGGAGACTGAGGAGGGTGGATCACCTGAGGTCAGGAGTTCGAGACCAGCCTGACCAACGTGGAGAAACCCTGTCTCTACAAAAATACAAAATTAGCGGGGCATGGTGGTGCATGCCTGTAATCCCAGCTACTCAGGAGGCTGAGGCAAGAGAATCGCTTGAACCTGGGAGGCAGTGTTTGCGGTGAGCTGAGATCCCACCATTGCACTCTAGCCTGGGCAACAACAGTGAAACTCCATCTCAAAAAAAGTTGAGTTTTCTATAGAATGCATATTAGCAGACACTCTATTGCTACCTACCTTTTGAAGTCATCACTACAAATTGGTATTCAGGTATTCTAAGTAATGTTCATTCAGATTTATCATTGATAGCAACTGAATAAATTGAGGGGTTTTTGTTTTTGTTTTTTAATGCTGCAACCTCTTCTTATATGTAGTTTTTGGTGTCTTTTCCCACTGGGATTTTTCCTTGGTCTGTAGCCTCTTTAATAAGGTTAAGAAATTGCTACTTGGCCCAGGCAATAATGTCACCTTCAAGATTGCTTTGAAAGTCATGCTATTTATTTTCTATGAGTTAACTCTGAGTGGAGTAATTTTCAGTGTGACAGCTCTTTTGATGTCAGTTTCTCTGGAGCTCTCCTTGAAAGATTGGTTTTGTTCTGTGCTGAAAGAAAGATATTGGGCGTCTTGGACAGTCTTAGTTAACAGGAAGGAAAGTTCTAAGGAGAGCCACTTAAAGAGTTGTATTCATAACAGAACTGAAATGCACAAAGCTCTTCAAGCACTGAGGATCTAAGATTATTTTCTAGATCTCTTAATTGTTAGATATATGTATATATCTATTTCTAGAGAAGTCTTGAGGACATCTCACCCATACTCCAAGCTCCTAGAATTATTTTGGTGAAGTAAATGACTTTATTACTGTCCAGTTAGTTGATCTGATTGAGTCTTAGATGTCATTTTTTTTTTTTTTTTTTTTTTTTTGTGTGGTTTTTTTTTTTTTTTTTTTTTTTTTTTTTTTTTTTTTTTTTTTTTTTTTGAGACGGAGTCTCGCTCTTGTTACCCAGGCTGGAGTGCAATGGCGCAATCTCGGCTCACCGCAACCTCCGTCTCCTGGGTTCAGGCAATTCTCCTGCCTCAGCCTCCTGAGTAGCTGGGATTACAGGCACGTGCCACCATGCCCAGCTAATTTTTTGTATTTTTAGTAGAGACGGGGTTTCACCATGTTGACCAGGATGGTCTCGATCTCTTGACCTCGTGATCCACCCGCCTCAGCCTCCCAAAGTGCTGGGATTACAGGCTTGAGCCACCGCGCCCGGCCAGATGTCATTTCTTTTAAAAGTCCCACCTTGGGCCCTGAATACTGATTTACCAGAATGAATAGTTAAATGAAAGTTTGGAAGCTAGAGCTAGTTCTCTCGCTTTAAACTGACATCCTACCCTCCTGCCTTATTCAAGAGGATGTTGTTCATGTTCTCAAGTAGCAGTACAAAAATCTCACACCTTAGTCTGACCAGTATGAAAACAGCTGCTGTAGCACAAAATGTCCTTCTTCTGTCCCCAGCTGAGATTGGGGGAGGGACAAAGCCCAACTGTTAACTTTACCCCATCCTGTCTGCCTGCTAGAAGGCCTGTTTCCTACCCTAATGGTTTCTGCCTAACAAATGGTGTTTCTTTTTTACAGCATTATGATCCTGGACTTGTTGTGGTGATGGTAAACTTAGCAGTGGTAATTTTTTATTTTCAGACTGAATTACTCCTTTTGTCATCAGTGCACCAATATGTTAGGCTTACTTTCTCTGTTGTAGCCTTCATCCTTCTGCTTGGTCTTTTTCATTTTCCTTTCCTTTCCTTATGCAACTTGTCTGATCCTTGTTCATTAAAGGGTAATGTTAAGAAGGGATGTATCTGTTTGTGTTAGAACTGCCAACAAAATCAGTTAAAACATTAAATTCTAATACTGTCAAAAACTTGATTTCCCCACAATGTAATGGGCACTAGCACTTGCTACTGCAATTTATAAATAAATTAAAACAAACTTTGACTGCCTTAGAAGGCAAAAGTACTAATGCAGAGTTTATAAACAGGGGTTTACAGAGGTAATGAATTTGTACCAAAACTTCTTGATTCTTGCAAAACAAATTCTGAAAGATCAAAAAATATACCAAAATAAATTCCTTTGACATTTCTTTTTAATTCTTTCATTGGACCATTTGTTTTTACCAGTAAATCCCTGATTGAGACGTTATGAAAGTGATATTGCACCTAGGAAGTCATTTTTATAACCTGTCTTTAATTTGGTCCTTTTGCTAAAGATTGCAGTCACTGCTTATTTATTATACCATTGGGCATAAGGTAGTAATGCATTTTCATTTTGCTTTACTGGCAGTCTTTTTATCTAAAAGAAGGCTGTATTCTAGAAGTTTTCCTTTTTTTTTTCTGACATGAGATGTTCTTTAACAGTTGTGTTTTGTATTGTGATAATTCTAATTTTTCCTATTTATTGTTTAAAAACAACAATAGGATACATAAGTAAACTTATGAATTTTTCATTACATCTTAAAGGCAAAAACTAATTCCACAGATACAGAGCCACTGAATACAAGTGGTTGTGATCATTTTGAACATGGTTTCTTCTTTATTTTGCAGGACCAAAACCAGTCATGGTCATGGCCTTTATTTTTTTTTTTAAGTTTTTTTGGGGTTGGGGGGGTGATGTCTCAGATTTAGCCTAAGAAAACTCCATTTTTAGCCCAAAGGTATAATATATATATGTGTGTATAACAACAACAACAATACAACCAAAAAAACCAATTGTTTACACCAGCCTGAGTGAAATGATGAGGGAAGTAAACATTGTGTTTTTTCACTAAAGGTGTACAACGGATAAGGTAAGTCCTCTTTTCAGTGGGCTTACATCACAATAAAAAGCGCAAGTTGTGATGTAAAACAGCTGTGGTAGTAAAGTGCTTGTCTGCCCCATTTTGCTTTGTTTGGCTGGTTATGAGTGGATTAAATATATATTTATTAAAAAAAAATCTCCAGCATAGATCAATTAGTTTAAAGTCAATTTTCTTCGCAACTAGTCCTTTTCACAGCTTACCAGTTAACCCTGCAGTGTTAAATCCACCCTAGGAAATGGGACTTTAGAGCACCAGATTAAAAGGAAAACTATTCTTTGTCTCTAAGGGCAACTAATTGTTGCTTCTTATTTAAATTTTTCACAGCACCATTAAATTGTAAAGCATCTCCTTGTCTATGAGGATCATCAAAAAAAAAAATTGTAAAGCATCTTTTGAAAACAAAGTTTAACATCCTGATTTGTCATTATAAAGTTTTACTACATCATGTTTGAAAATGTGCTTCTTCTGTTTAACCATGCCAGTTGAGATTTTTTTTTTTTAACCAGTTTAAAAAAGTTGTGTAGGAGGATTATCAGTGGACAGAGTGAAGTGATTTTTGATGGGAAGTTATTTGGGGATCTTAAAAAACATTTTTAAAGCTTTAAAATTTAAACCTCCTGATGCCATTGCTTAAAAGTGCTTTGCATTACTTATTAATCAAGTTTTGCCATAGTAATTTGGAATTAATCCCAACTGGAAGGTCAGCCAAGGTGGTTAGTTGGGTTTCAACTAGGAAAGGAAGGTCTTGAGTGTAAGCTGTGAGAATGGCTTGTGTTTGGTTCACTGTAGCTTTCTGGTCTCTGCACTCCAAGGCAAGATCTCTAACCACCCAAACCCAATGTGTAAAATGAGCTGTTGGCTTGGCTTTGCACCTTACCTTGATTATGTGTTCCTATTACAGGGAGAACAGATCCCATTCCAATCGTTGTCAAGTATGATGTCATGGGCATGGGTCGCATGGAAATGGAGGTAAATTGATCTCATTAACTTCTGATTTTTATAGGATATTTTTAAATGATACCAATCCCAAATTCAGATGTCCGTGCAAGAATACATTTATCTGATAAAATGTAGTTTTAATATTTTTCTTTGGACAGCTAAAAAATATATTTTACATTTTCATTTAGTGCTACTTTTGAGACTAATAGAATATAAACAATGCCCCTGTTTTAACTGGCACATAAAGAAGTTAAGTGGTTTGCTCAGGGTTATACAGCAAGGCAATTTTCAACTTAGATCCAGACCTTTGTGCTTGTTTCAGTGGGCAGTGTTGCTCAGCTCTTAAAATGTTGCTGTGATAAAAGCTTTGCCTTTGTAGAATTGGGTACAGCTGCCATCTGTAATACCTGCTTTGCCTTGCTGCAAATATTTTCTTCATTGACTCCTAATTATTTGAAAATTAACATTGAGGTTGGGCACAGTGGCTCATGCCCGTAATATCAGCACTTTAGGAGGCTGAGGTGGGTGGATCACTGAAGTCAGGAGTTTGAGACCAGCCTGGCCAACATGGTGAAACCCCATCTGTACTAAAAATACAAAAAAAATTAGCTGGGGCTGGCGGCGGGCACTGTAATCTCAGCTACTTGGGAGGCTGAGGCAGGAGAATTGCTTGAACTTGGGAGGCGGAGATTGCAGTGAGCCGAGATCACACCATTGCACTCCAGCCTGGGCAACAAGAGTGAAACCCTATCTCAGAAAAAAAGAAAAAAAATTAACATTGAAGTAAAGTCTATTTTCAACAAATGTGCCTTTTAGAAACTGCCAGCATTTAAGGATTAACAAACTATTTTGCATGTGATTTTCTCTGTGGGGTGACAATAAAGCAAGCTGAGCAAAATACAAAGTTTTTTTGTTTTCAGATAATACTGTAGTTATATAAATAACTTTTTTCATAGCTAATCTTGGGGGTACGTTAGGAATTAAGTCTAATCA
This sequence comes from Cebus imitator, assembly GCF_001604975.1. Classification (NCBI taxonomy): domain Eukaryota; kingdom Metazoa; phylum Chordata; class Mammalia; order Primates; family Cebidae; genus Cebus; species Cebus imitator. The sequence continues at coordinate 1,030,460 of NW_016107888.1, read as the reverse complement.
TCTATTTTTGTCAAGCTTGATTATGCTGAAGATGCTACCGAACGGCGCCGTGTCCTAGAAGTGGAAAAAGAAGACACAGAAGAGCTGAGACAAAAGTACAAGGTATTCAAACAAAGCTATTCATTGGGCAGGTGGGTAGGTGCTCACTGAAGAAAAAAGAACTCAAATTTTGTTGAAGAGTATCACTGTTGATAGCATTTGTTTGATATTTGGTGGTAATTAGTAGTAGATCTCAGATTTCTATTACATTCCTATTTATTGGCTTTTTAAAAACTATAGACATAATATCTATTCCAAAAGTCTGTTAGGAAGATTATATTAGTTAGTGTTTGAAAGCACAGTGCCTGTCACACAGTAGGTAATCAAGTAGTGGTAGCAGTAAAAATTGTTAAAAGTCCTTTGAGGCCAAACATGGTGGCTCACACTTGTAACCCCAGCACTTGGCAGAGGTCGAGGCGGAAGGATTACTTGATCCCAGGAGTTCAAGACCAGCCTGGGCGACATAAAAAGACCCTGTCTCCACAAAATTAGTCAGCCATGGCCTGTGGTCCCAGCTACTTGAGAAGTTGAGGCAGGAACATCACTTGAGCCCGGGAGGTTGAGGCTGCAAATCATAGCACTGCACCACTCCAGCCTGGGCAACAGCAAGACT
>NW_016107888.1:1027132-1029754 GCF_001604975.1 Cebus imitator | reverse complement strand
GAGACAGAGCCTTGCTTTTTTGCCCAGGTTGGAGTGCAGTGGCACAATCTCAGCTCACTGTTACCTCCACCTCTAGGGTTCAAGCAGTTTTCCTGCCTCAGCCTCCAGAGTAGCTGGGATTAAAGGCACACATCACCACACCCAGCTAATTTTTGTATTCTTAGTGGAGACAGGGTTTTTTACCATGTTGGCCAGGCTGGTCTTAAACTCTTGACTTTGTCATCTTCCCGCCTCAGCCTCCCAAAGTGCTGGGATTACAGGCATGAGCCACCACACCTGGCCCTCCTTTTTGTTTTTTTAAATAGATGAGGTATTTTAAGAACACATCGAGAACTATTTTTTTTGTTAATTGTTAATTAAACTTAATTCTAAAGCAGAGATTTTATTCATCTTGTCCTGTAGAGGTATCAAGTTGAATTTATTCTTTCAGTGTTTTCTTCCTTTTTTTGTTTTTGAAATTATAATAGAATTATTTTATATTCATAAGCAAGCATAATAATTATGCAGAATAATAATATATTCTAATACCATATAATTGGGTTTTTAAATAATTAGTTAATCACTAGAAACTGCAGGTTTGAAATGTCCTTGACATATTATTATGAAATGTTTCAAAAATACATTCTTCTTTTCCTTTTTTGTGGTGTAGTCTCAGCTCACTGTAACCTCTTCCTGTCGGGTTCAAGTGATTCCCCTGGCTCAGCCTCCTGAGTAGCTGGGATTACAGGCGCCCACCACCACACCTGGCTAGTTTTTGTGTTTTTAGTAGAGATGGGGTTTCACTATGTTAGCAAGGCTGGTCTGGAACTCCTGACCTCGTGATCCACCCACCTCGGCCTCCCAAAGTGCTGGAAACACAGGTGTGAGCCACTGTACCTGACCAAAAATACATTCTTCTGAACCTCTCCCTTATGTTGGAATTATGAAAAACGAAAACCAGTAACAGACTTCAGTCACTAGAAGACAGTACTTAGAGCATTTAATAACACACCTGGCACAGAGGCCAAAAGCTAAAAACTGCAGTTTAGAACATGTAGTAAGTTAGCTTTCAAAAAGGCTGGCCAGGGAACATGCCTTTCAAAGTGTTACAGTATGTGTCCAATCTTTTCCATTAAATAGGTAAATTTGAAGATAAGAAACAAGCATAGTTAAGATTATCATTTAGAAACAGATTTTGGTGATGGTACTTAAGGTAGAAAAAGAGAAAAGAGATTATTTTTAAAAATCTGTTCTACCATAAAAAGGAGGAGGAGAAGCGAAGCTATAGCCTGTCAGTTGTGTGAGTGACCCAGGAATATATTGGGGCCTTATAAAGTTTCACAACTACTTTGAACTGTCTATAAACTTAGCCTCAGTATCTTGAAATTCCTAAATTGGTAAGGAAGAAGGAAAGGAGTGATGTGCCAACCTGGGTTATATAAATCAGTTGTCAAGCAGTTAATTCAAGGACATGTGAAGAAGGGAAAAAAAAAAAAAACAGTTGTCAGCCAGTCACGGTAGCTCACACCTGTAATCCCAGCACTTTTGGAGGCTGAGGTGGGAGGATCATGAGGTCAGGCGTTCAAGACAAGCCTGGCCAACATAGTGAAACCCCATCTCTACTAAAAATACAAAAAAAAATTAGCTGGGTGTGGTGGCGGGTACCTGTAGTCCTAGCTACTTGGAGGCTGAGGCAAGAGAATTGCTTAAACCCAGGAGGCAGAGGTTCGCCCTTGTTGCCCAGACTGGAATGCAATGGTGCAGTCTCGGCTCACCGCAGCCTCCACCTTCCAGGTTCAAGCAATTCTCCTGCCTCAGCCTTCGAGTAGCTGGGATTTCAGGCATCCGCCATCACGCCCAGCTAATTTTTTGTATTTTTAGTAGAGACGGAGTTTCTCAATGTTGGTCATGCTGGTCTCAAACTCCCGACCTCAGGTGATCCACCCACCTTGGCCTCCCAAAGTGCTGGGATTATAGGTGTGAGCCACCTCACCTGGCCTCTTTTTTTTTGAGATGGCGTCTCACTCTCTTGCCCAGGCTGGAGTGCAGTGGCTTGATTTCAGCTCCCTGCAACCTCTGCCTCTTGGGTTCAAGTGATTCTTCTGCCTCAGCCTCCCGAGTAGCTAGAACTACAGGCACGTGCCACCACACCAGCTAATTTTTGTAGTTTTGGTAGGGATGGGTTTCACCATATTGACCAGGCTGGTCTGGAACTCCTGACCTCATGATCCGCCCGCCTGGGACTCCCAAAGTGCTGGGATTAAAAATTAAAACATTAAAAATCATTAAACCAGGCATGGTGGCTCACACCTTGTAATCCCAGCGCTTTGGGAGGCCATGGTGGGCGGATCACAAGGCCAAGAGATTGAGACCATACTGGCCAACGTTATCTCTAAGCAGAACAGGAGTCAGAGCAGCTTTTGTCAGAGATTTTATTGTCAACAGAGTAGTCCTCATTCTGGGGTGGGTGGGTGGGGGTGTGTGTGTGTGTGTGTGTGTGTGTGTGTATGTGTGTATGTGGTTTGAGACCATCTTGCTTTGCCACTCAAGCTGGAGTGCAGTGGCCTGATCATGCCTCACTGCAGCCTTGAACTCCTGAGCTCAAGCTGTTCTTCCACCTTAGCCTCCCAAGTAGCTGGGACC
>NW_016107888.1:1008614-1026235 GCF_001604975.1 Cebus imitator | reverse complement strand
TCAAAAAAAAAAAAAATAGTTTTATTGAGAATTAATGCCTTAAAAAAAAAATAGTCCCCTTTATCCACAGGGAATAGTTCTTAGACCTTCCTGCCAGTGGATGCCTGAAACCGTAGATAGGGCCAATCCTGTATATACTGTTTTTTCCTTTATGTACATGCTTAGGATAAAATTTAATTTTAGTAAATTAGGCAGAGTAGAGATTAACAACTAATGATGAACAATTATGACAGTATATAATAAAAGTTATATTAATGTAGTCTTCCTGCCACCTTCCTCCACCAGTATCTTCCTGCACTGTACTCACCTATTTTCAGACAATGAGTGACTGTGAATAACTGAGATAAGGAAAGCAAAATCATGGATAAGGGGTACTACTATATTCTTAACATTTCCCGCTTTTTTTTTTTTCCCCCTAATTTGCCTGTTTTTTTTTTTGTTTGTTTTTCTTCAGTAATCCCCCACTCTTTTCGGTTATTATTCCTGCTTTTTCTTGTTTTTGAACATTGTAAATGCTGTTTTATATAAATGTGTGTGCGTGTATGTGTGTGTGTGTGTGTGTGTGTGTGTATGTGTGTGTATATGTATATATATATATATTTTTTTTTTTGAGATGGAGTTTTGCTCTAAAAGTTGCCCAGGCTTGAGTGCAATGGTGCAGTGTCAGCTCACTGCAACCTCCACCTCCCAGGTTCATGCGATTCTCCTGCCTCAGCCTCCCGAGTAGCTGAGATTACAGGCATGTGCCACCATGCCCTGCTAATTTTGTATTTTTAGTAGAGATAGGGTTCGAGCTGGTCTTGAACTCCCGACCTCAGGTGATTGCCCACCTTGGCCTCCCAAAGTACTGGGATTATAGGCGTGAGCCACTGTGCCCTGCCATTTTATATATATTTTTTCAATTTTACTACTACCTGTATTGCTAGATATATGTTTTATCATGACTCTTCCTTCTCCTGACTTCCTCAAGTGGTTTTTCTCCTTTGTGGTTTGTATAATAATTTTTTTTTTTTTTTGAGACAGAGTCTCACTGTCGCCCAGGCTGGAGTGCAGTGGTGTGGTCTCAGCTTACTGCAATCTCTGTCTCCCGGGTTCAAGGGATTCTTCCACCTCAGCTTCCTGAGTAGTTGGGATTATAGGTGCCCACCACCTATAATCCTGGCTAATTGTTGTATTTTTAGTAAAGACAGGGTTTCAGCGTGTTGGCCAGGCTGGTCTCAAACTCTTGACCTCAGGTGCTCTGCCCACCTTGGCCTCCCAAAGTGCTGAGATTACAGGTGTGAGCCACCGCGCCCAGCCTGTATAATAATTTTTGATTGTCATCTCTTTCTCTGTGGGAATTCCTCATATCCTGTATTTTGGAAGAAGTCCTTATGGTTCAGTTTTGTATGTTTTTCCCCAGAACCTCAGGTCTCTTGCTTCATATAGACCGGTTTCACATTGTTGATATCTAAGCCAAGGATTTCTGCTATGAGTGGAAAGCATAAATTTGTTAGGTCCACAAGTAACTCTGGTGTGAAATTCTAACTTGCTATACATGACTCCACTGATGTGCTGGTACAATATATGGCAAATTTCTTAATGCTTTCAAGAAGCAGAAGAGGGTGATATAGTCCAGTTTTTCTAGTCCCCATTTCAAGGAAGGGGTTAAATCTCTGAGCTTTTTTGAGGGAGAGCTTATTAGTTAGCTTTCTATCATTCAAGGTCCTGAGGCCTTCCGTATCTTCAGGCTCTAGATTGCCCTTTCTTGTTTTTCAGTTTTGGGGGTTTTTGGCATTTTGTTTTTGTTTTTTTGAGACAGAGCCTTGCTCTGTCACCTAGGCTGGAGAGCCAGTGGCTCGATCTCAGCTCACTGCAACCTCCGCCATCTGGGTTCAAGCAGTTCTCCTGCCTCAGCCTCCCAAGTAGCTGGGATTACAGGCATGGGCTACGGACCTCCATGTTCGGCTAATTTTTTCGTTTTTAATAGAGGTGGGGTTTTGCCATGTTGGCCAGGATGGTCTCAGACTTGCCTCAGGTGATCCACCAGCCTTGGTCTCCCGATTTTCTGAGATTTCAGGTGTAAGTTACTGCACTTGGCCCCCTTTCTTGTTTTTGAACTTAGCTATATATTAAATTTTTTAGTGTTTTATTTTATCCAGAGCTATAATACAACTAACTCATCTTTTCCTGCCCCTTTTTCCTCTCCTTTTTCTTTTCTTTTCCTCTCTCTTTATTCACTCTTCGATCTGTTTACACTGACTTTAGCAGTTTTCACCAAACCACTTTATTCAAGTCCACCAAACACTTCTGTTTGCTAAATCCAGTAAATCTTTTATTCATTTATTTTTTATTTAATTTTTTTTAAGACCAAGACTTGCTCTTTTGCCCGGGCTAGAGTTCAGTAGCATAATCTAAGCTTACTGCAACCTCCCCCTCCTGGGTTCAAGTATTCTCATGCCTTAGGCTCCAGAGTAGCTGGGACTACAGGTGTGAGCCACCACACCCGGCTAATTTTTTTGAATTTTTAGTAGAGATGGGGTTTCACCATGTTGGCCGGGCTGGTCTCAAACTCCTGACCTCAGGTGATCTGCCCATGACAGTCTCCCCAAGCACTGGGATTACAAGCGTGAGCCACTGCACCTGGCCCACTCTTTCCTCTTTAAAACATGTTCTTTCTCTTGGTTTTGAAGAGTTTACACTTTCCTGGATTGCTGCTTCTATGTAGATTCCTTTGCTGACTGCTGTTTCTTCTGCCTGAACTGAAGATATTGGAGTTTCTCAGCCTCAGACCTGGGCCCTCTTTTTCTGTCTACATTCTCTCTCTAGGCACAAGAATGGTCATGACACCATGTTTCATCATCTTTCAGTTTGTTAAATTACTATCCTTTAGATTTTAGCTTAAGTATTACCTCATTGTAGACCTTCCCCAATCAGTTCATTTAAATAATTAACCACTCTGCCTTATCCTCTTGCAAAACCTTGTTTATAATTTGTAATTATAAATTTTTATTCACTAATTTATAGTCTGCTAACTATACTAGTCAGAAAGGGCATTGAGGAGAGAATGTCTATTTGTCTGCCAATATATATCCTACATCCAGCATAGTACCCAGCACAGAAATACTCAGTAAATATTAGTTGAATGAATAAATATTTTGAAATAATAGGAAGAGCCAGATTCATTTTATATATTGTCTGAAATACAAACATTGTAAAGAATACATTTTTATTTTTCAAGTAAAAGTTACACTATCAAGTGAAAAAAAAAGAAATACCTCAGTAATTCACAGCCTCATAAGATTACACATAGTATTTTGAGACACTCTCTCCCTCCTAGTGAAATTATTCCTCAGCCAGGTGCGGTGGGTCATGCCTGTGCTTTGGGAGGATTGCTTAAGTCCAGGAGTTTGATACCAGCCTGGACATTGTAGCAAGAATCTGTCTCTACAAAAAAAAAAAAAAATGGCCAAGTGTTGGTGGTACATGCCTGTAAATCTTAGCTACCCAGGGAAGCTGAGGTGGGAGGATCACTTGGGCCCAGGAATTGAAGACTGCGGTGAGCTATGATCACACCACTGCACTCCAGCCTGGGCAAGAGCAAGAATTACTTTCCCCATTTTATTGATCAAAATATCTGAAACCTTGTCAAGTCTGAACTACACTTTCTAAATTCTTAAATATCCTATTATATGACAATGACCTTTTTTCCTTCCTGCTTGCACTCCTTTATTCTACTATATTTTTTCTTCAACTTCACATGATTTTGGAACCTTGACTTTAGTAACTTAGTGCCTCCTTAATTTGTACTTTTCCTCTCTAGCACCACATAATCATTTTTACCTCTCACAGCACTTTGATCCCAACTCCCTTTTCTCCTAGTCCTTTAGTCATACCTACTCACCAAAAGCCTATCCGCAGTCAGCACAAAATGCATTACTTGCATTCTTCATTTCTATACCCTTTGTACCAACCTCACTGGGCCCTCAGAGTTGCCAATTAATCCTCTCATATGTCATCTCTCTCTTAGTCCTCTCAGCTATCATTCTCAAGTGTTGGCTCTCAGCCTCCATCTTTCCTTAACTACCCTTGTCTTGTCTCTGCCTTCCCTTATGTTCTTAGTTAACAAAGAGAATTTAGACCATCAGGTAGGAATGCCTTCATCTGCATATAATCTCCTACATCAAACCAGGGTTCCCCGGCTCTCATACTTAAATATTTCCCTTTTATTTCACCATCTGTCAAATGATAATTCGTACCTACATCTGAATTCGGGATCCTAGTTCTCCCTGTCTTATCAAGGATCTTTCACTTCTTTCCTATATGGGCAACCTTTCTCTTTATTTATTATTTTTCTTTTGAGACTGAGTTTCACTCTTGTTACCCAGGCTGGAGTGCAATGGCGCAATCTCGGCTCACCGCAACCTCCACCTTCTGGGTTCAAGCAATTCTCCTGCCTCAGCCTCCCAAGTGGCTGGGACTACAGGCACGCGCCACCATGCCCAGCTAATTTTTGTATTTTTAGTAGAGACGGGGTTTCACCATGTTGACCAGGAAGGTCTCGATCTGTTGACCTCGTGATCCACCCGCCTCGGCCTCCCAAAGTGCTGGGATTATAAGCATGAGCCACCGCGCCTGGCCTTATTTATTATTTTTCTATCAGCAGTAAACATACTTGAACATTTGTTGGGAGAGGGAATCCTAAAATTTTAAAAAACAAAAACAAAAAACACTCTGATTTACTCTCCATATAGCTACCATCTTCTCTTTTTATTTGTCTTTAGAACCAAAATTCTTAGTCACTACTCTGACTGCTTCTTTTTAATTGCTGTCTCTTCTTTAGTTTTATAGAGATGGGATCTCACTCTGTCATCCATGCTGGAGCTCTGTGGTGCTGTCATAGCTCACTACAGCCTCAAACTCCTGGGCTCATACAATCTTCCCACATAACTGAGACTATAGATGTGCACCGCTATGCCTGGCTAATTTTTTTTTTTTTTTTTTTTTAAGAAATAGGGTCTCACTATGTTGCCCGGGCTGGTCTCAAACTTCTGACCTCAAGTGATTCCCCTACCTCAGCCTCCCATCTTTTATTTTTTAATTTTCATTTTTCTTAAAGTTATACTTGTATATAATATTAGAGCCAAATAGCGCTACCAGACTTTTAAAAGAACAAACAAAAACTGCAGTCTCATTTAACAATCTTGTTATTTTATTAAATATGTGTGAGGTATAAAGACAAACTATAAACATTTAGGTATCTTCTACTCAATTTAAGAAAAAGAGCACTATCAATAACCTTATTATTCCATCCCATTTCTTTCTCTTTAGAGATAAACACTATTCTGAATTTTGTGTTTATCACTTTTTTTTTTTTTAAGATGGAGCCTTGCTCTTTCATCCAGGCTGGAGTGCAGTGGTGTGATCTCAGCTTACTGCAACCTCTGCCTCCTGGGTTCAAGCAATTCTCCTCCCCGAGCCTTTCGAGTAGCTGGAACTACAAGTGCGCACTCTCACCTGGCTAATTATTTTTGTATTTTTAGTGGAGATGGGATTTCACCCTGTTGGCTGGTCTAAAAGTCCTGACCTCAAGTGATTCGGCCCCCTCACAACTTTTTTAGTTAAAATTGTTGTTGAGATAAAATTCACATAACGTAAATTTACCGTTTTAATCATTTTATAGCAATACTACAATTTAATAATTTTTAGCATATTTACAATGTTGTAAAATTACCACTGTGGCCGGGCGCAGTGGCTCACACCTGTAATCCCAGCACTTTGGGAGGCCAAGGCAGGCGGATCATTTGAGGTCAGGAATTCCAGACCACTCTGGCCAAAATGGTGAAACCTCATCTCTACTGGAAAAAAAATAAATAAACAGGCCAGGCATGGTGTCACGTGCCTGTAATCTGAGCTACTCGGGAGGCTGAGGCAGGAGAATTGCTTGAACCTAAGAGGCGGAGGTTGCAGTGAGCTGAGATCATGCCACTGTACTCCAGCCTGGGCAAAAGACAGAGTGAGACTCCGTCTCAAAAAAAGAAATACAAGAGTGAACATTCCTGTCTCCTTTCTGATCTTAATACGGAAGCTTTCAGTCTTTCACCATTATGATGTTAGCTGGGAGCTTTTTATTTTTGTCAGGCAGAAGAAGTTCCTAGTTCCTAGAAATTCCTAGTTTGTTTAGTGTTTTTATCATAAAAGAGGGTGTGGATTTTGTCAAATGCTTATTTTACATCTATTGAGATAATCTGGTGGGTTTTTTCCTTTTATATTCTGTTAACAATGGTGTATTACATTGTAATGATTACATTGTAATGGTGTATTATGTTGATTGATTTTTGTATGTTGAACCAACATTGAGTTCCTGGGATAAATCCCACTTTGCCTTTTAATATGCTGTTGAATTTGGTTTGATAGCATTTTGTTGAGCATTTTTGCATCTGTCCACAGAAAAGATATTAGTCTGTAGTTTTCTTGTGATGTCTTTGTATCAGGGTAATACTAAGAATAAATTAGGAAGTGTTCCTTCCTCTTCTGTTTTCCCTTGCATTTTAAAATGGTTTTTTAATGTGTTTTGTATTTTAAACATGTATCGCTTAGTTTTACATGGTGGTGCTTGGTTGGTTTTGAGACAGTCCTCCTCTGTTGCCCAGGCTGGAGTGCAGTGGCACGATCATGGTTCACTACTGTGATAACCAGTGCCTCCCAGGTTCAGGTGATTCTCATGCCTCAGCCACCCGAATAGCTGGGATTACATGCGTGTGCTACCACATCCTGCTAATTTTTTTTTTTTTTTTACACAGATTCTCACTCTGTCGCCCAGGTTGGGGTGCAGTGGCACGATCTGAGCTCACTATAGCTTTCGCCTTCTGAGTTCAAGCAGTTATTATACCTCAGCCTCCCAAGTAGCTGAGATTACAGGCACGTGACACTACACCCAGATTTTTTTATTTTATTTATTTATTTTTTTTGTATTTTTAGTAGAGATGGCGTGTTGCCCAGGCTGTTCTCAAACTCCTGAGCTCAGGCGTTCTGCCCGCCTCAGCCTCCCAAAGTGCTGGGATTACAGGCGTAAGCTATGGCACCCAGCCTTGATTTTCATTGTAAAGATTTTTTTCTTTTTTTACTTCTATTGAGTTTACAGCAGTAAACAAACTCAAATTCCTATTTGCTTCTGCCTGCGCACCCAGTTTTTTTATTATTTGGATCATTTCTTTTTTTTTTTTTCTGAGACGAAGTTTCGCTCTTGTTACCCAGGCTGGAGTGCAATGGCGCGATCTCGGCTCACCGCAACCTCCGTCTCCTGTGTTCAAGCAATTCTCCTGCCTCAGCCTCCCGAGTAGCTGGGACTACAACGTGCGCCACCATGCCCAGCTAATTTTTGTATTTTTAGTAGAGACGGGGTTTCACCATGTTGACCAGGATGGTCTCAATCTCTTGACCTCGTGATCCACCCGCCTCGGCCTCCCAAAGTGCTGGGATTACAGGCTTGAGCCACCGCGCCCAGCTGTACCCTATTATTTAAAAGGGGGTTGTACAAACAGTATTTCTTGAATTATATGTGTGTGTGTGTGTGTGTGTGTGTGTGTATATATATATATATATATTTTAATATAACCTTAAGCCTATAAAAATCATCGCAATCCAGCCTGGACACTATGATGAAATCCTGTCTCTATGAAAAATACGAGAATTAGCCAGGCATGGCAGCATGCCCTTATAGTTCTACCAACTCAGAAGGCTGAGGTGGGAGGATTAATTGAACCCAGGAGGTCGAAGCTGCAGTGAGCTGTAATTGTGCCACTGCACTCCAGCCTGGCCAACAAAGCAAGACCCTATATCAAAAAAATAAGAATATTAATATTAATTTAGGCAATTACAAATATATATCAACATATGTGTATGTGTGTATATATGTACACATACATATAACTCCATATATATATGTGTATATCCCTTATATTTGAAAGATACATATAAAAGCCTCAGTTAATACTTTCCTTAGATATCTTGTAGTATTTATTATACCACTGTCTTCTGGAATTGAGAGAGTGTGTGAGTTTGAGTGTTTGTGTGTTGCTGAAGAGATCAAAGGCTGGCCTGATCTTCTCCTCCTTGATGGTTTTTGCCTAGCTGTTGAAAGGAATCCGTCTTCAAGATTCAATAACTTTACTACATTATTGATCGTCACTGACTATTCTGGGACCATATTCATTGGCACACTGTGTTGTGTCCTTTCTTTTTTATTTGAGACGGAGTCTCTCTCTCTTGCCAGGCTGGAATGCAGTGGAGTGATCTTGGCTCACTGCAACCTCTGCCTCCCAAGTTCAAGCAGTTCTCCTGCCTTGGCCTCCTGAGTAGCTGGGACTCCAGGTGCCTGCCACCATGCCCAGCTAATTTTTCTATTTTTAGTAGAATCGGGGTTTCACCATGTTGGCCAGGATGGTCTCCATTTCTTGACCTTCTGATCCACCCGGTTCAGCCTCCCAAAGTGCTGGGATTACAGGCATGAGCCACCGTGCTTGGCCTTTTATTTTTTTCTGAGACAAAGTTTCACTCTGTCACCCAGGCTGGAGTGCAGTGGCATGATCTCAGCTGACTGCAACCTCCACCTCCCTGGCTCAACTGATACTCCCACTTCACCCTCCCAAGTAGCTGAGACCAAAGGCACATGACACCATGCCTGGCTAATTTTTTGTATTTTTGGTAGAGACGGGGTTTCACTGTGTTGCCCAGGCTGGTCTTGAGCTCTTGAATTCAAGCCATCTGCCTGCCTTGGCTTCCCAAAGTGCTGAGATACAAGCGTGAGCCACCGCACCCAGTCCCAGCCTTTTCTTAGATTTGCCACAATTGGGCAGAACTTTTTGCTTTTGTCTGTGTGCATTCTTTGAACTGCAAATGTTTCCTCATCGCCCTCAACCCAAGCTCATCCCTTTGCTCTTCCCAGATCTCAGAAGTTCTTGATGAGTGCAAAAGATACAGGTATATTACTTCAGAGGACCCTTTTATGTATAGGATATATGTTTTGCTATTTTCTGAAATTGCCACTTTTGGCTTTTTTGATACTGCTTAATTTTGCTTTGTGTGGCTTCTGCTACATTTCCCTCATTTGGGTTCTATAAAGAGCTTAACTTTCTTTCTGTGTGTTATTCATTCTCCAGATTATATCTGTTGCCCAGTTCTGAAAATGCAGTTGGTGGTGTTTTTTTTTTATTCACAATTTTGTTTTTATATGATACTCAAAAAGAAAATCAAAGCTGTTTTCCTATACTGCTACATTCATACTAGGCTGTTCTGCTGTTTAAAGTAAATTTGCAGCCAGGTGTGGGGGCAGACACCCGTAATGTCATTACTTTGGGATGCCAAGGTGGGAGGATCAGTTGAGCCCAGGAGTACGTGACCAGTTTTGGCAACATAGTGAGACCTCATCTCCCAAAAAATACAAAAGTTAGCTATGTTTGCTGATACATGCCTATAGTCCCAGCTACTTGGGAGGCTGAGATGGGAAGATTGCTTCAGCCCAGGAAGTGAAGGCTGCAGTGAGCCGTGATCTGTACTGCATTCCAGTCTGGGCAACAGAGAGAGACCCTGTCACCAAAAAAAAAAGCCATAAGTCATTTAATAGCCAAACAACCTGAAACTGTACAGGACTCTCAGAGAAAATTATTGTGAAGGATTAGATAGGGCAAAAATAGCAATATGCTATACATACTCACTTTTCAGTTTTAATAAGTCTATTCAAATTAGTTCAGTGCTGCCACTCCAGAAAATACAACCTGTTCTTGCTTATTGATTAAGTAGTTCCTTTGGGAGATGATAGAGCTGCTTTGAAACTATAGATATAGTCCTGTAGATCTAGTCTTCGAGATAACATTTATTTTTCTTAGATCAGTCTGCTAGAAGGAGTTGCTCATTATGAAAGTAATGTATCTGCCATGCTCTAAAAGTCTAGCAAGTAGTCACCTAGCATTCCTCTCCCTTTCTCATCGTTCTGTGCAACATTAGCAAATGAATATACTCAGCTTGCTTTGAGGTATCTTTTCAATTTTTTCTTTTTAAGGTATCTTTTTTTTCTTTTTATTTTTCCTGCCCCCAAAACAGAACATGTTTCACTTGAGGTATCTTTTGATGTCTAGTTTTTAAGTGGAACTGCTGAGGCAAATTGGACTGCCTTTGAGTCAGTCCCACAATTTGTGTTCTTGTTGTTGTTTTTCTCCACCCTCCTCTCACATGTAAGAATCCCACAGTTTTAAATCTAAGACCAGCAGATAACACATATCTGTGGATTGGCTTTCCAACCAGTGCAGCTTATATGGAGAAGGACCATAGAATATTTAACTCCATCATTGGCTACAGACTAGGTAATGCTTTTTGCCTTAGTGTCTAAAAACTAGAGTATTAAAAAAGGTTCAGTATCCCTTATCCAAACTGGTTGAGACCAAAGGTATTTCAGATTTCAGATTTTTTTGGGTTTTGGAATATTATAACGTTCACTTAAAGTTTTACCAAGTTCATTTTTTTGTTTCTTTGTATTTTGTGATTCTTGCAGGATTATGTTGACAAAGAAAAGGCAATTGCCAAAGCCTTGGAAGACCTCAGAGCCAACTTTTACTGTGAACTCTGTGATAAGCAGTATCAGAAACATCAGGAATTTGATAACCATATCAACTCCTATGATCATGCACACAAGCAGGTGAGTTATAGTTACTTGCTAACAGAGAAGAAGATACCTTATCTATTGTTACAACGATTGAATTTTATGAGTATACCCCCAAAAGCTTGGTGTCTGTGATTTCTTGTGTCTCCCAGTCTTTATCTGCAGTCATCTGACACACTTCGTTTTTTTAGTAGCAGAAATCCTGACATAGACACCCCCTCAAGCCCACCACCACCACATATACACTATTATTTGACGAATTGTGTTTATAAATCTTATATAATGTTTTTGCCTTTGATTGATTTCTAAGTTTTTATTTAATTTTGTAATTCAGCTGAGGGTCACTGGGAACTTTGTTTCCATTTCTGCTCTTAACATGTTAAACTTTTAAGAGTTATTCAGCAGACTGTGTTTTTTTGAACTTCCCTGTATAAGAGTTCATGCTTTATTGGCTACTGTTTTCTATTATTAAGTCATTTTGTTATTCAGTGTACCTTGGAAGTTAGATAAATCTTTGGAAGGAAAATAAAATTAGATGCTATCTTAACTTTAACAAAAAACTCTGATGCTGCATGTTGAAGAGTTGATAAATGAATTGCACTTTCTTTGCAGGCTTTGCCTTCACCCCCTGGCCGCCACCCCATCATTTTAGAAAAGAAAATTGTACCTAACCTAGTTACTGATATATAGGAGATGGCAATAGTCGCCCTGGGAGATTAGAAGGGGAAAGTAAATTGTTACAACCTAAAGGAGAGTTCTGGTTTATTAAAGAATTTCAAGCTATTTGATCTTGGGTGACTTTAGCATAACTTACTAGGTCTTTGGGGGGTACAATAGTCGTATTTGTTAAATATGTAAATTTATGAGCATTGGAATGATATCTCTTAAGCTAGACTTGTTGAACTAAGACTTTTTTAACCTTCATCTTCTAGCCAACCATACCTCATTCACAGGTAAAAGGCAGTCTTTGACCAAGTTTTACTCTTACTAGAATGGGGAGAAATTACAAGTTGGTTGTGATATACTCTTTTGGAACATTTAACTACAACTAACCAATTTAAGATTCTTCCACTGATGGACTTGTATTCAAGACAGCTTTTCAACTTACTATATACCTTTGGACATTCTTTTAATATATTGTCAGCTTTGCTTGATTCAAAGAAGAGAAATTTAGAGAGAGAGAGAGAGAGAGAGAGAGAGAGAGTGTGTGTGTGTGTGTGTGTATGTACACAAGCTGTATTGACAGTTACTTTTTTTACTCTTTCAAAGACTCGTTTTTCAGGAAAGAAAAATGCAACAGCGAGTACTTCTTATCCAGGACCTTTTCCAGTTTTTCAGTGTATTTATAATTTGAAAATTTCAGGCCGGGCACAGTGACTTACACCTGTAATCGCACCACTTTGCAAGCCCAGGAGTTTAAGACCACCCTGAGCAATGTAGCAAGGCCCACCCCCTCCCTCAGTCTCTACATAAAATGTGATTAGCTGGGTGTGGTGGCACCTGACTGTGACCCCAGCTACTCCAGAGGGTGAGGTGGGAGAATCACTTGAGCCCAGGAGTTTGAGGTTGCAGTGAGCCATGATCATGCCACTGCACTTCACGCCAGGCAACAGAGCAAGACCTTGTCTCAAAAAAACAAAACAAAACAAAAAACTCTCTCAAGTTACTTATTTTTATTTAATTAACAACAGACATTTAGTATGTAAGTATATACCCAAGTTTTCGGGCTCTTGAGAATGTTTTCAATTAAGAAATATCTGCGATATATTAACAGAAGATACCTTAGGCAGAAAAAGGATATTTAGAAAGGTTAGCCAGGCACGGTGGCTCATGCCTATAATCCCAGCACTTAGGGAGGTCAAGGCATACAGAATCACTGTTTTGCCTTGATATAATTTTTTTATCAGTTATCTCGAACTAAGGTCAGTTCGAGACCATCTTGGCCAACATGATGAAACCTTGTCTCTACTAAAACTACAAAAATTAGCCAGGCATGATGGCACATGCCTGTAATCCCAGCTACTTGGGGGGTTGAGGCATGAGAATCGCTTGAACCTGGGAGGTGGAGGTTGCAGTGAGGCAAGATCATGCCATGGCACTCCAGCCTAGGCGACAGAGCAAGACCCAGCCTNAGAGACGGGATTTCACCATGTTGACCAGGATGGTCTCGATCTCTTGACCTCGTGATCCACCCGCCTCGGCCTCCCAAAGTGCTGGGATTACAGGCTTGAGCCACCGCGCCCGGCAGGACTGAACTTTTATTTAATTCCAAGGTGTGTTTCAGTTGTGAACAAAAGCAGGAGTTCCCTGGAGCTTTAAGTAGCTAAACTAAAACAGTGAAGCCTCTAGCAGCCACCAGTGACTATTTTGATTTGTACAAAATAGACTCTGTTAATACATGATTTAGTTAACATTACCTAAATTGTTTGCAACTCCTTTTTGACAGGATTACTTACTCTTAGTTGACTGTTTCATTACCCGATAACATATATTACCAAGGAACAGAAATTTTAGATTATTTCTCATTATTCAAAAATGAAACAGATTCTAAATTGAAGTAGTCCCTGAGAATTTCCTTGGTGATGAAAGGAATGATCATTTTTAGACTTCACAGGGACTTAATTGAAGTTTGGTGTGGCCACTTTCCACTTGAATTTTTCACTGTTATACTGATAAAATTTTTTGCCTGTCAAGATATTTTACAGCATGTGATCCTCCCTCTGTAAACTTCATATATACGGCATCAGGACAGTAAGAACATCAGATCAGTTAGACCTCTCCCAAGCCAATACATATTTGAAGAAATACATACTGGGTTCCGTTGTTAGTCAGTGGGAAAAAAACATAGAAGTATATAAAAAAGGAAAGTGCCTAGGGCTAACATAAAAAGAATGACACTTCTAAGAAGTGAAATCATCCAGATCAGATACTCATGAGGATACTCCCTAGGTACTCAATATTTTGGGTGTTTACAGAATGTTTTATCCTTAGAAAATCAAAAAGTAGGCTGGGTGCAGTGACTCACACCTGTAATCCCAGCACTTCAGGAGGCCAAGGCAGGTGAATCACGAGGTCAGGAGTTCAAGACCTGCCTGACCAACATGGAGAAAGCCCATCTCTACTAAAAATACAAAATTAGCCATGTGTGGTGGCACATGCCTGTAATCCCAGCACTTTGGAAGGCCAAGGCGGGCAGATCACTTGAGGTCAGGAGTTCAAGACCAGCCTGTCCAACATAGTGAAACCCATCTCTACTAAAAATAAGAAAAAAATTAGCCAAGCGTGGTGGCGTGTTTCTGTAATCCCAGCTACTATAGGCAGGAGAATTGTTTCAGCTCAGGAGGTGGAGGTTGCAGTGAGCCAAGATGGCACCACTGCACTCCAGCCTGAGTGACAGAACAAGACTCTATCTCAAAAAAAAAAAAGAAAACATAAACCAGGAAAAAGTATAATTCAAACTTGAATAATGTATAGACTTGCCTTTTAAGGGGAAAAATTATATCAAAGCAAAACAGATTTATAATTTAATAAAATTGACATTGACAACATTAATGTGATCTATGATAATGTTTTAGTGACAATGTCTAACCTGAATGTAGTAGAAATTGTTACATCTTTGGTTCATTTGAATTTGACATATTTATTCTCCTCACACTATGTGTTACCTCAGTTCTTCCCACTTTTCTATATTGTAGTCATTCTCAATCTAGGGAGATTTTGTCACCCAGGAGGCACTTGGCAATGTCTCTGGACATTTTTGGTTGTCCCAACTAAGGGTGTGATACTACTGACATCTAGTAGTTAGAGGCCAAGGATGCTGGTAACATCTTGCAGTGCACAGGAAAGCCCCTTGAAACAAAGAGGCAAAATGGCAGTTAATATTGCTGAGGCTGAAAACCCTGTTCTATCAGAATTAACAAAAAACTTTCATATATATATATATATATGATATTGTGTCATTTGGCCTTTCTTAGTACAAACAAATTATTATCATGTTAGGTCATCTGTTATGTTGTAAACATGTATAAAGTGCTCATCTAGATGATCCAGAATATTCACTTATTCTTTTTTAGAGTATCATTAAAATAAAAATACAAAATTAAGATTGCCCATGGAGAACTCATGGACTGCCTATTCACTAATAAAGAGTATATATCTGTGATCCCTGGTCTGAGAAAAATCTTTAGCTGGTGTAATTAATGAATGCATGTGAGTTTATTCCTTCATCTTAACCAAAGCTCATCTTATGTATTAAAAAAAAAAGCAAAACATGTATTACAAGCTTGTTTTTTGGTGAAATGTTCTTCATTTGCTTGAAAGGTAGGCTTTTTCACCTTTCTTCATACTGCTGTTTTAATATGAACAGTAAAATCTCAAAACAGAATGTTAGAAATATATAAACAAAAGAAGCACAGCACTAAATTTTCATAGTTCATCTCTTCCCTGAACTTAGAATTTCTGAGGAACCTGCTGGGTTCAGTGGCTCATGCCTGTAATCCCAGCTACTTAGGAGGCTGAGGCAGGAAGATCTCTTGAGGCCAGGAGTTCAAGGCTGCAGTGAGCTATAATTGTGTCACTGCCCCCGAGCCTGGGTGACAGAGCAAGACTCTGTCTCTCTTAAAAAAAAAAAAAAAAAAAAAAAAAAAAAAAAAAAAATTAAATATTCTGGTGTGGTGACATGCACAGTGTAAGTCTCAGCTACTTGTGAGGCTGAGGCAGGAGGAATGCTTGAGCCCAGGAGTTTGAGGCTGCAGTGAGTTGTGATCATACACTGTACCCTTGTCTGGGTGACAGAGCAAGACCCTGTCTCGGAAAAGAAAAAAAATAATTTCTAAGGAATCTTTAATTGACCTTGGTACAACACAGCTAAATGGCCGCTAGCAGGAAGAAGGATATATTTTTCATTCCTCTTTGATGAACATGAACTTACCTTACAAACGGACCTACCATTTTTCCAAATTCATGCTCTAAAATCATAAAGACACCCTGTCTTGTCTTCCAGGAAGGCACACAGGATTATTATGAATCTGAGTTAATAGGTAAGTACTTTCAACCCTGTATTAGCAGTTCCTAGTTTCCATCTTCTATCAGATTTTCACCATTAAGATTTTTCAGGGAAATAATGTATTATGTTAGTGGTAAACTATAGTAGAGGCAGGATCCTAAACATACCCTTACCTTTAATAAGCACAAATAATCTCTCAAAAAGGAGCTATATGGTCACTTTCATTCAAGGTTTAGGTTGTTTTTTTCCTGACAGGAGGCAGGGGTGTTATATGCCTCTCCCTATTCACTCATTTTTCTCATATTTTCCAATATTTTATGAAGAGTCATTAACACAAAATATTAAGACCCAGCTTAATCTTCAGAGATACGGAAGCTGATTAGATATTTTGGCTCTTTTCAGTAGTTTAACCCTAGTTTTCAAGTGATCAATGTTAATACATTTTGAAATCTCCAGGAGTAGGTCTTTCTGTTTCTGAAGAAACCCAAAGATGATTCCTTTTTAAATGAGTTAATTTTGATACACCTGACTGCTCAGTAGACATTGGCACTGATCATCTCCTACCTTTGTTGGCTTAGTATAAGTTACAGACAAATTTGAAACTAAAGATTTGTCTATTCCTACCTCCTTGCCTCCTTAATTATTTTACATATCTTTTTAAAAAATTTGTCTAATGGATATGACAGTGGAAATCATTTTCTTTAGTATTTCAAGGGGCCTAAAATTCAGACTCCAAAGAACATTATCTTCCCCAAAAGTAAATTAATAGCAGCACCTTAGTAATCTTCCTTCCCTTTCTCCCTTCCTTCTTTCCTTCCTTCCCCTTTTTCTTTCTTCCTTTTCTTTTCCCCTCCTTTCCTCCCTCCCTCCCTCTCCTCTCTCCTGTCTCTCTCTTGCTCTCTCTCTTGCGCTCTCTCTCTCTCTCTTTCTCTCTTTCTCTCTCACTCCTCTGGCTGCTTCCTTTGTACTTTGTTACCTACTCGGGATTTTTTTTCTAATCTTACCCTCTTGTTTGTGCCACGAAAGGTCTTTCTAGTACATAAGCTAGAGGTCACCAATTATCTCACAGATATATTTTATCTAGCCTCCATGTTATTAGTTTTTCCTTTTTTAATTTCAGTTGATTCCCAAATTTTGAAAATTGGATTTTACAAAATTTAGACTTTGGTTTATCTTGAAAAATTAAAATTATCTGACAACTTTGGGCCTACATTTCAACATAACAGTGGACTAAAGCTGAACAGTTGCTATCTATTTGCTCACTCTCCAACTAAACTGTGATCTCCACTTCATCTTTTCTTTTACACCAATCTGTGGACTCATTATGTTACCTGGTGAACTCCTCTAAACATCTGAATTTGTGAGTCAGGCCTATGTTTTTCCCTTCTTCCCACACAAGTTCCCATGGGATCTGACTGATGATGGGAAACTGGCACATTGAAAAGCTGCCTCCTTGCTAATAGTGTTGGGACCAACTTCCTTGCAATTTCAATCTCTAGTAGTCTGATCCAGATTATCAAAATCTGGTACTGTAAAGCATCTTCAGAAATCCTTTAGGCCAGTGCAGTGGCTTATACCTATAATCCCAGCACTTTAGGATACTGAGGCAGGCAGACCGCTTGAGCCCAGGAGTTCGAGACGAGCCTGGGCAACATGGCAAAACTCGGTTTCTACAGAAAAATCCCCCCCAAAATTAGCTGCATGTGGTGGCAGTTGCTGTGGTCCCAGGTACTGGAGGGGCTGAGGTAGGAGGATCACTTGAGCCCAGGAGGTGGACATTGCAGTGAGCCAAGATCATGCCACTGCACTCAAGCCTGGGCAATATATTGAGCAAGGCCCTGTCTCAAAAAAAAGAAAAAAAAACTTTAACTGTAGAAAGAATCAGTATCTCAGTCAGAGGAAGATACTTTGAGCCTTCCTCTTTTTTCTGCTAAAATACCCTTTATATGAAAACTTCTATACTTTTTACATTTTCTAAAA
>NW_016107888.1:993372-1007387 GCF_001604975.1 Cebus imitator | reverse complement strand
AAAAAAAAAAAAAAAAAACGAAAAGAGAGAGGAAAAAAATTAAAAAGTGATTATTGGCAAAGATGTGAAATCCATTTGGGAAATTAGAAAGTATCATGAATGTCAAGGCTTTATAAATGTCGACTTAGCACAGCTCTCTTAAGAGATTATGCTTTAAGAAACAACACAGGCTTGAAGAAAGCAATGCTTCTCAGCACTTGAACATGTAGTTTTATTTTATTTTAATAACTTATAGCAGCAGGGTGAAAATGTTGGGTTCAGTGGTTCTTTATTCCATTTTCTTGGGGTCTGTTTTGCTTAATAAGAAAATTGACATCATTTGGCTAGTCTTCCAATAATTTAGCATGTTTCTTAAGTCTTATGTACTCACCCCCTCTGTTTATGTTGGGAGTAAACGTTTTAGACCTAGCAATCACAACATAGGTAACCTTGAAATAAATCTGTTGAAGGCCAGGCATTGTGGCTCATGCCTGTAATCCCAGCACTTCAGGATGCCGAGGCAGGTGGATCACCTGAGGTCAGGAGTTCAAGACCAGCCTGGCCAACATTGTGAAACCTCTTCTCTACTAAAAATACAAAAAAATTAGCCGGGTGTAGTGGCACACACCTGTAATCCCAGCCACTCAGGAGGCTGGGGCAGGAGAATTGCTTGAACCTGGGAGGCGGAGGTTGCAACGAGCAGAGATCATGCCACTGCTCCAGTCTGGGTGACAAAGAAAAAAAATAAAAAAAAAAAAAAAAAAAAATCTTGAAAAAAATCCCCTCTGCTTAGGGGAGCTGTCTGCTTTTGTGAGGAGGGGTGACTTCAAACAGACCCTTCAGGACCTAATGTTGCCAGGTAAACCAGGCATTCTCTTGTTATGTATCTCTAACTGTTCTTCATCTTGGTATACAATCCCAGTTGACTAAAAATGATTCTGCCTTACTTTTGTTCTTCAGTTTCAACCTTTCTGCCTCTTACACTTAATTCATCACAGTGATACACTATGGTAGAGATTCTGGGATTAGACTCTTTGTTCTATTGTAGTCTGAAAGATTAAAACAGCCTAAGTAATAATAAGTTATTTAGTGACAGCACTGTAAAGAGAGCTCTGAACTGGGTTGTTGCTGTTCCATTTTCTTTTGAACAAACAGCTCTAATGACTTATGCACCTTCAAATTTTACTTATGGGGCAAATCTTTGTCCCCAGATATGTTCTAGGGTGCTATGTAAATGCAGATTGAGCATCCTAAATTCAAAAAATTAAAATCCAAAATGCTCCAAAATTCAAAAGTTTGTGAGTGCCAACATGACACTCAAAGGAAATGCTTATTGGAGCATTTTGGGTTTTCAGATGTGGGATTCTCAAGCAGTAAATATACAATGCAAATATTTTAAAATCTAAAAAAGCCCAAGATCTAAAATACTTCTGGTTCTAAGTATTTAATATAAGGGATACTTAACCTGTATACATAAAACTCATTATCTACAAAACCACAATATTATATATACCATTTCATACCCACTAGGATGGCTAAAACAAAAATGATACACTAGCAAAGTATTGGAGAAGATATCAAGAAATTGGAGCCCTTCTACATTACTAATGAGGTAGTGAAATGATACAGCACTTCTGGAAAAGTTTTTGACACTTCCTCAAAACATTAAATACAAAGTTACCATATTACTAATATATACCCAAGGGAAATGTAAACATATGTCCACACAAAAACTTGCATAAAAATGTTTATAATAGCAAGAACAGTATATTAGCAACCCCCAATTTATTATAATAGTAAATGGGTTGGGAATTAACCAATTTACAATTTCAAGAAAGGGAAATAACCTCAATGTCCATCAACTGGTAAATGGATAAAATGTGATACATCTGTACAATGGAATATTATTAAGCAATAAAAAGGAAAGACTTAATATATACAACATGCATGAATCTTGAAAATTGTATGCTAAGTTAAAGAAGCTGATTATGAAAGACCCCATATTATACAATTTCATTTATATAAAGTCTAGAATAAACAAATACATAGAGACAAAAAGCAGATTTGTAGTTTCCTGGGGCTTGGCAGAGGGGAAATGGGGAGTAACTGCTTATGAATATGAAGTTTCTTTTGGGAGAAATGAAAATGTTCTAAAATTAGATAGTGGTGTTACTTGCACAATTCTAAGAATATACTAAAACCCACTAAATTTGACACTTCAGATGTGTGAATTTGGGCCAGAAGCAGTGGCTGATACCGGTAATCTCAACACTTTGGGAGGCCAAGGCAGGAGGATCCCTTGATCCAAGGAGTTTGAGACTATCTTGGGCAACATACGGAGATCCTGTCTCTATAAAAAATAAAAATAAATTAGCCGAGCATGATGGAGTGCATCTGTGGTCCCAACAACTTGAGAAGCTGAGATGGTGTGGCTCAAGCCTGTAATCCTAGCACTTTGGGAGGCCAAGGTGGACGGATCACCTGAGGTCAGGAGTTTGAGACCAGCCTGGCCAACATGGTGAAACCCCATCTAAAAAAAATTTAATTAAAAAAAAATAAAATTTAAAAAAAATTTAAAAAAAAAGAGAGAGAAACTGAGATGGGAAGGATCACTTGAGCCTGGGAGGTTGAGGCTGCAAGTAAGCTATGATTGTGCCACTGCTCTCCAGTGCAGTGACAAAGCAAAACCCTGTCTCCAAAAAAGGTGGGGGGTAAATTTTAGAGTATATGAATTCTATCTCAAAAGTTGTTTTTAAAACCTCATTAACCAGTTTAAATTTTCATGGTGGTGGTGGTGAAAATATATACTCCATATACATATGTACATGTGTGTATGTATATGTTGATTATATGTAAATGCCTTAAAGCAGGCACATTTGGTGCTGTTAAAGAATATACCATAGGATTTCAACATGAATTTGGAAGAACAAAAAGTAATTTAAACAAAAAAAAGAATATACCATACATCAGGCGCAGTGGCTCACACCTGTAATCCCAGCACTTTGGGAGGCCAGGGCAGGCAGATCACAAGGTCAAGAGATCGAGACCATTCTGGCCAACATGTGAAACCCCATATCTACTAAAAATACAAAAATTAGCCTAGCCAGGCATGGTGGCACATGCCTGTAATCCCAGCTACCTGGGAGGCTGAGGCAGGAGAATTACTGGAACCTAGGAGGCAGAGACTGCAGTGAGCTGAGATCACCACTGCACTCCAGCCTGGGTGGACAGAGCAAGATTTCATCTCAAAAAAAATTAGCCCGATGTGGTGGCACAGGCCTGTGGTCCCAGTTACTCGAGAGGCTGAGGCAGTAGAATCGCTTCAGCCTGGGAGGCAGAGGTTACAGTAAGCCAATATCACACCACTGCACGCCAGCCTGGGCAACAGAGTGAGACTCTGTCTCAAGAAAAAAAAAAAAATTGGGGCCAGCTACCGTGGCTCATGCCTGTAATCCCAACACAAAAAATTGGTGGGCGAGGTGGTGGGCACCTATAATCCCAGCTGTTTGGGAGGCGAGGCAGGAGAATCGCTTTAAAGTGGGAGGTGGTGGTTGCAGGGAGCCGAAATCACTGCACTCCAGCCTAGATGACAGAGGGATACTGTATCTCAGTAAAAATAAAAATATTTTTTTTTCTCTCTTTTTTTACTGTCTGTAATTGGCGTTAGTATCTAGTTTTCTCTGTTACCAAATATTTGTTTTTCTCTGTTACTGAATAAAATTAATTTTCATCACTCATAGGCATATGCTAAAAGAAATAATTTGCATCTAATGTTCAGTAACTTGGCTTTTCCTAACCATTCATATATAATCTTCCTTTCCTGGGTAGTTTATTACTGAGACATTCTATAGTCCCTCCTGGTCTTTTCTCTCACCCACCACCTGATGATATCTTGGGTGATCTTATCCATAAACATCAAACTCTGAGACATGAATTAGGCTTACCTAGGCAAACAAAAACTATAGCATTATTGCTTCAGTTAGGAAGGGGAGAGGAGACCCACATTAAGGTTTTGTTAATGTTTTGTTTGTATTTTTTTTTATTAAAAAAAAAAAAACAGTGGAGATTTCCACAGAGGCTGTGGTTTTGGTATGCAGGATCGTTGACATAAGAGGAAAAGAAGTGGTTGAGATTTGAAGAAGGCCAGATTATCCTTAGCCAGAAATAGTGGTCAAGATACAACACATTCTTGTGGGTTTGTTTTTTTGTTGTTGTTGTTTTTTGACAGGTTCAGCCCGGCTCAGTGGCTGATACCTGTAATCCCAGCCCTTTGGGAGGCCTAGGCAGGCAGATCACCTGAGGTCAGGAGTTCAAGACCATCCTGGCCAACATAGTGAAACCCTGTCTCTACTAAAAATATAAATAATTAGCCAGGCATGGTGGCACGCACCTGTAGTCCCAGCTACTTGGGAAGCTGAGGCATGAGAATCGCTTGAACTCAGGAGACAGAGGTTGTAGTGAGCCAAAATTGCGCCATTGTACTTCAGCCTGGGTGACGGGGAGACTGTCTCAAAAAAAAAAAAAGGACAGGTTCTTGCTCTGTCACCCAGGCTGGAGTTTAGTGGCATAATCATAGCTCACTGTGCCCTTTTACTCCTGGACTTAAGCAGTCCTCCTACCTCAGCCTCCCATATAGCTGGAACTACAAAGCACACACCACTGTGCCCAGATAATTAAAAAAAAATTTTTTTGGGAGACAGTCTTACTATGTTGCCCAGACTGGTCTTGAACTCCTGTCCTCAAGCAGTCCTTCTACCTCAACCTCCCAAAATGTTGGGAGTACAGGTGTGAGCCACAACCCAGTTTGATAAATACTGACTGAGCATCTTTTGTGCCATAGACAACTATGTTTGCATTGCATAGTTACAAAGGAAGACTAAGCTTCAGTCCCTGTTAGGAGAGCGGAGTTGCTATCCGGTGAGAGAAAGAAACCATGAATAATTTTTTGACCCTAAAGAGACAAAATCAAGTTTCTTCAGAGCTGAGTAAATGTAGAACCATGGGTCTTTAGTGGCAATAGGAAATACTCTGCCTTAAATTCTGCCTGTTTTCTGATGCCTGAAATTCCTTTCACATGATAAAAACAGGTTTTATTCTTTAAATTTAGATAATAAATTTGAAATACTTGAGAAAGATAGTAGTCAGAATTATTCTTAGTATACTCCATCAAATATAAACTCCTAGTGTCAAATTTTATTTTGATAGAAGAAAGAAGCATAGCACTAAAAGATACAGAAAATATTTTATTAAACCTTTGTATTTTGTGGTTGGGGAACACTTTACAGAAATATCTGTCTTATTAAACTCAGTCAGTGTTGAGCAGGAACACTATTGCTCTTCACTATGTAAAGAAGCCATATTTCTTGACAGCCACTTTACGGATGTTCTACAAAGCCTGATTGCCATAGTTGGCTTGTTTTAATAGACACTGTGAGGCAGAACGTTTCTGCTCTTGAAGTCTACATTTAAAGATAAGTGGGTGGCTGCTGGGGTGAACCTTTTCTGCACATTTATAATCTACATTCAGATTTACCTGATTCTCATTTCTTTGGCTTAATCTTTCAGCATTTAATGTGGATGGGTACTTCAAGTACTGCATCATTTGTTAAGGTATTGCCTTTCTTCTGGTCTTCTGGAAAGTTTAATGGAAATCCCAGCCACCATGTGATTAAGGATCTGTGGGAAACGTTTCTTCCATTCTGTACTGTGCTACAAATGTATGTGGTTTTGGGAAAATGCTATTGATTTTTCAGGAAAACAGGATCTTCATATCTTTTTATTTTCAGTGGGGTTCAGTCTCCTTTTCTTGAATCAAGATATTTCCCAACTAAAAATGTGTTATGTGGCTTAAGTTTTTGTTACTAGGCATTAGTAGTTCAGTAAAATAAGCTAATTTATTAGCAGCTCTTCAGAAAGCATATTGTATAATTTTCAGATATAAGGATATAGTCTCATAGCTTTTGAGTCAGCTTAAATGGATAATTAAATCCATTCACATGAGAATGTCCCAATTTGGAATCTAACTTGAATTTTTGTGTATGATAGAAAATTTGCTCAGACTTTGACAAGATTGATGACGTATCTGCAATTTTTGATCTTTTTCTGAACTGTCTTTACTCTGATAGGCAGGCATGTTGCTGTAGTCTCACCTGAAGAAATTATCTAAAGTTGTGTTCCTCTAGAATTTAAGAGAAAAGTACAGATATAATTCACAGAATTTCACATGGGCATTCCGTGGCAAATGAGCCAGACCTTGGTAGCCTTTTGGAATAAAATAGGCAATTTTGGAAAACTTTACTCTGATTAAGGCCCTTTGCCTTTAAAAATTAACTTTTTAGGTAAGAAGCTGAGAAGTTTCTGGCCAGTATCTTTTGTCATTTAGCCTAATTCTGTTTAAAAATAAGGGATACCCGCAGCGGTAGCTAGGTGGACCGTACTATATAACCTTAATATGTCCCTAATAAAAATATAAGAATACTTTATATCAACCCTTCCTACAAATAAATGGTAGAAAAATTTATTTGGGGGAAAATGAAGGATCTAATGTTTGAACTGAATTATTCACTGGACATTTATCATATGCCCTCTCTAGACTTAGTACTGTTTCATGCACTGCAGGGTTGATTATAAAGATAAGCTGTAGTCCCTGCCCCACACAGAGGAAAGGCAGTATTGAACAGTTGTGACTTATTTAATGCTTTACATTTATTCTGACATTTAATCTTGTAAATCTGTAGGTGGATAGCTCTATTTTTTAATGAGGGAACTGGAACTCAGGTGAAATCACCTAGTAGTAAGTGGATTGGCTAGTAATTAATGGATTTGAACCCAGGCTTCCTGACTCTGAAGCTCTCACATACTGCCTTTTTAAAAGACAAGAATAACTGATCAGAGAACAAAATACGATAGCTGCTAGGTGAGTGATATGACAAAGCACCACTAAGGACAGTTCAGAAAGAACAGTTCCCTCTTTTGAAGGATCAGTAGAGACTGTGTGAGAATTTAGTTTGACCTTGAGTAGGCAGGAGACACTTGGAGTTAGGCATTCATTCTAGGTAAACGAAAATATGAACCTTATAACCCACGTCTTGGCTAGGTCTGGTGGTGCATTCCTGTAGTCCTGACTTATAGGGAGGCTGAGACTAGGGGATCACTTGAGCCCAGGAGTTCTGGGCTACAGTGCGCTATGCTGACTGGGTGTCTGCACTAAGTGGACATCAAACTCCCAGGAGCAGGGGACCAACCCAAGATTCCTAAGGAGAGATGAACTGGTGCAGGTCAGAAACAGAGCAGGTCAAAACTCCCATGCCGATCAGTAGTGGAATCACACATGTGAATAGCCCCAGCACTTCAGCCTGGGCAACAAAGTGAGACTTTTTCTCTTAAAAGTCACCAGAATGGGCCGGGCGTGGTGGCTCAAGCCTGTAATCCCAGCACTTTGGGAGGCCGAGGCGGGTGGATCACGAGGTCAAGAGATCGAGACCATCCTGGTCAACATGGTGAAACCCCGTCTCTACTGAAAATACAAAACATTAGCTGGGCATGGTGGTGCATGCCTGTAATCCCAGCTACGCAGGAGGCTGAGGCAGGAGAATTGCCTGAACCCAGGAGGCGGAGGTTGTGGTGAGCCAAGATCGCGCCATTGCACTCCAGCCTGGGTAACATGAGTGTAATTCCGTCTCAAAAAAAAAAAAAAAAAAAAAAAAAAGTCACCAGAATGTCCTCATCTGAGAGAAACCTCAAGTATACATACTGAGTTTGAGAGGGTTTGCTGAGTCCTGCCTCTTAAGGTTGGGGTTAGAATTCTGGGGTTCTCAATTCTGCTTTTGGGACTGCAGACTTAACTATAAAGTTTGTAGTGTGAAAATGTGATGTTGGGAGCCTTTCTAAGCCATATGGGGGTATTAATTAGGATAGATATGCCCAGAGGGAGCCTGCAATTTAGATTCTTTTATTACATCATCCCATTTTCTTCCCTCTCTACCTCCAACCATATTCTTGTGGTGGGAATTTGCGATAGGATGTCTTCAGCATGATGTGGACATGGTTCTATTCCTTCAACTTCAAGGCTGTACAGAGTGGCTGCTGAATGGAAAGCTTAGTCTCAACTCAGCCTGGAGACTCCATACTTTGACAAAATGATTGTTCTTTTGGACAATGTCATGTAGTTTGAAAAATGCTTCCTAAAAGTAATGAAATATTTGTAAGAGGGGGAGAAATGGCATAGGGAGATTTTCCAGTCTTAGCAGGTAGCTAGAGAGAAGATGGCAGGCCGGGCACAGTGGCTCATGCCTGTAATCCCAGCACTTTGGGAAGCCAAGGTGGGTGGATCACTTGAGGTCAGGAATTCAAGACTACCCTGGCCAACAAGATGAAACCCTATCTCTACTAAAAATACAGAAAATCAGCCAGACATGGTGACGAGGACCTGTAGTCTCAGCTACTCAGGAGGCTGAGACAGAAGAATCGCTTGGACCCAGGAGGCAGAGGTTGCATTGAGCTGAGAGGAGAGAGGGAGAAATGGCAAATATGAGAAGAAGATACATTCTATCTAAATCTTGGCTAGAGAGCCTGTTACATGTTTGGGGAAGGAAAAAACTAGGTTTGTGGCCAAAGGTAATCATATAATAGGCCTGATAAGCCTTCTATTTCTGCCCCATTCACCTCAGGAAGAGGAAATTGGAATTCATATTTATTTAAAATAGTTGATCCTTTATCTTGAAGTGGTATTATAAAAATCTTAGTTGTGGGCTAGGCATGGTGGCTCATGCCTTTAATCCCAGCACCTTGGGAGGCCAAGGCGGGTAGAGCACTTGAGGCCAGGAGTTTGAGACCACCCTGGCCACCATGATGAAACTCCATCTCTACTAAAAATATAAAAAATGAGCCAGGCATGAGGGTGCACGCCCGTAATCCCAGCTACTTGGGAGGCTGAGGCATGAGAATTGCTTGAACCTGGGAGGTGGAGGCTGCAGTGAGCCAGGATCATGCCACTGCACTCCAGCCTGGGCGACAGAGAGAGACTGTGTCTCAAAAAAAAAAAAAAAAATCTTAATGATGGGCACTAATAGTTTTGTCAGCTGTTCATTGCTTCAACTTCCCCAAAATAAGGGCTAATAGAAACAAGACTGCTTTTTATGCCACAATGGTCTTTTCCAAAGTTCTGGAACCATTTTTCTGGAAGAAGTACAGGTAGTTTCATTTTTCTAGGTGGGCTTACTATGTCAGTCTGTGTGTATGTACACATATATATGTTGTACAGGTGCTTCCCTTCTCCCCAGCCCTTTTAGAGTTGATGGCTTTGTCCCTGATTGTTCAGTATAATAGTTTACAGATTCACTAAGAGAGCTTGTGTAGTAATGCTTGCTTTATTTTTTTTTTTCTCTTCCACTCTTGTTTTATTTTTTACTTTTTTTTCTTTGTGATGTGACATTTTCAGCTGATGTATTGAAAGCAAATCCTTCTAATTTGGGAGCCCAGATCACAAGAGTGAGTTTTTCTACTAGTGTCTTTAGCTGTATATCTTTTATTGTGTGTGTCTTTCTACCCTTCCCCTCTTCCAATTTAAAAAGATTCAAAACACATTTCATAAATATTAGGTAAGAAAATTCCTCTGTCTGTTAAACATCATGCCTTTCCACAAAGCAATGTCCACTTTATACTGGGTCAAATTCCTTTTCCCAATGCTGTTGTAAAAGCATAGGCTAATGTATATGTTTTGTTTTGTTTGTTTCTTGTGTTATCTAATGTCTTGAAAATAATTTTAGTTGTGTCTTCATTGCAGATAGATATGTCTGGGTTCTGTCACCAGTGTGTCATAACACTGTTCTTTTTTGGTTGTAGTTTGTTTTGTTTTAAAGAAAATTATACAGTAGCTTCTGAAAATAAAAGACCCATTCTGTTATCTGGATTTTAAGTAATAAAATCTTTGACTTACCTCTGCTCTCCCTCCTCATCCCCTGGATATTCCTCTCAGGGCCATGAAGGATCACATACTACTTTCAGCAGGCTGACCAGATAAAAGTGGTCAGACTGGTGAGCTCTAAACATGCTAGCACTGGAAGACCTCTCGGGTTTATTCAGTAGTTACAGGAAGCCTCTATTCATGCTGAAAAAAAAATAACAACACCTTTTTATGGTGAAATAAAAGTATACTTTCTATTTGTTCTAATTTTAATAACCCCCCATGTAAGCTGTACATTGCTTTTCAAGATCTTACACCTGGGTAATTTTCTGTACTAGCCTAACCCCTTTCTGTTCTCTTTGGCTTGTGGTATTGCAATTTATCTCATGTTCTGTTTGTCTAGTTTTGCATCCTGGAGGAGCAGGTGATTAAATAGTCCCTTTTCTTTCCTCCCAGTGTTCTAAAATTTGCTTGTTGCATTTGAGATCATTTTATTTTGCCTAATAAAGCAAATGCTACGTTGTCCTAATTAGAAATGCAGATACTGCAAGTGCTATACCCAAAGTAATCAGCCATTGTGTTTTCAATTGCCATAAGAGAATATGATAATGTATTCTACACTAATACTGTAACTATTGGTTGAGGGTCATGTCCTAAGGCTTTGCTTTCAGATTCCTAAGTTACTCTAAATCATCCACCCTCTGTATCTTTCTTTCTTTTAACCCAGAGATTAAAAGATCTCAAGCAGAGAGAGTTTGCTCGAAATGTCTCTTCAAGATCCCGCAAGGATGAGAAAAAACAGGAAAAAGCCCTTCGGCGGCTCCATGAGCTGGCAGAGCAAAGAAAACAAGCTGAATGGTGAGTATATTTTTTCTCAGAGGGTTGTACAGATAATTATAATCCTTTCAATTGTATAGATTTAAGCTTATAATTTAAGAATTAAATTAAGATTTAAGAACTATAAATCTTATTTTTTTTTTTTGACAAATAATAATTGTACATATACACGGGTTACCTAGTAATGTTTCAGTACATATAATGCAAAGTGATCAGATCAGGGTAATTACTATATCCATCGCCTCAAACAGTTATCATTTCTTCGTGCAGGAACATTTAGTATCCTCTTTCTAGCTACTTGAAACCAGATAGTATTGTTTGTTTGGGTTTGTTTTTGTTTTTGTTTTTTTGAGACAGTCTCACTGTGTCTCCCAGGCTGGAGTGAAATGGCACGATCTCAGCTCACTGCAACCTCTGCCTCCCGAGTTCAAGCAATTCTCCTTTCTCAACCTCCCAAGTAGCTGGGATTACAGGTGCACGCCGCCACATCTGGCTAATTTTTGTATTTTTAGTAGAGACAGGGTTTCACCATATTGGTCAGGCTGGTCTCGAATTCCTGACTTTTTGATCCACACTCCTCAGCCTTCCAAAGTACGGGGATTACAGGCGTAAGCCACCACCCCCCGGCCAAAACTACATAGTATTGTTAACTCTAGTCATCCTACAGTGGTATAGAACACTGGAACTTACTCTTCCTAGTTAGCTGTAATTTTGTAATAAATCTCACCCTCTCCTACCCTTCCCAGCTTCTAGTATCCTTTGTTCTACTTTTTACTTCTCTGAGATCAACTTTTTTTTTAGTTTCCACATATGAGTGAGAACCTACAGTGTTTAATTTTCTGTTTCTGGGTTATTTTACTTAATGTCCTCCAGTTCCTTAAAATGTTTAATTGATCCTTCTTTCAAATAAAAAGCATATCTATATACTTGCAGTATAATATACTGATGAAGTATGTATATTTTTGAGGCCATTTTCTTCTTACTGTTTGACTTAATAAAGTTATATCTAAACTCTCTATGCCTCAGTTTCCATGTCTGTAAGATAGAAATAAAAACAACTTACAGTTGTTGTGAGGAGTGATTGAGTTATTAACTTGGAAATGCTTGAAGGAATGCCTAGCACATCAGAGATACTCAATAAATAAATGATGACACTGTTACAATTATTCCCATTTTTTAACATTTATATTAAAAAGCACATGCTCGGCGTAGTGACTCACACCTATAATCCCAGCACTTTGGGGGACCAAAGCAAGAGGATCACTTGAATCCAGGAGCTCAAGACCAGCCAGGCCAACATAGGAAAGACCCTGTCTCTAAAAACAAAATCTTAAAAATTAGCTGGGCATGGTGGCACATGCCTGTAGTCCCAGCTACTGAGGAGGCTAAGGTGGAAGAATCACTTGAGCCTGGGAAATCAAGCCTGCAGTGAGCTGTGATTGCACCATTGCAGTCCAGCCTGATAGAGCAAGACCCTGTGTCAAAAAACAGAATCCCCTTTTTATTCAGTTTAAGGGGAGGGTTGTTTTCTGTTTGTTTGCTATGGAGTAGGTTTCATAAGTGTAAGTATCTCTTGCTCTCCAAATCTGTTCAGTTCCCATTTTCTAGTAGTAACAGTTTAGATAGCAAGAGATTACACATTGTCTGAATATACTTAGCCCTGAGTTGAGGACAGCTAGTAGCTGGGGTTCAGATAACAAGGACATCATACAAATAGGTATCTAATGCTATTTAGTTCTTTATTTGGAATTTAAGGGTATAGTGTGCATTGTGTAGTGTACACACTATAAAAATTGCAATAAAGGCCGGGTGCAGTGTCTCACACCTGTAATCCCAGTACTTTGGGAAGCTGAGGCGGGCGGAACACGAGGTCAGGAGAGCGAGACCATCCTGGCCAACATGGTGAAACCCCTTAGACTAAAATATAAAAAATTAGCTGGGCTTGGTGGTGCGTGCTTGTAGTCCCAGCTCTCAGGAGGCTGAGGCAGGGGAATTGCTTGAACCTGGGGGGCAGAGTTTGCAGTGAGCCAAGATCGTGCCACTGCACTTCAGCCTGGTGACAAAGCAAGACTGTTTAAAAAAAAAAAAAAAAATGTAGGCCAGATGGACGGTGGCTCACACCTCTAATCCCAGCACTCTGGGAGGCAGAGGCAGAGGCAGGAGGATCCCTTGAGGCCAGGTATTCAAGACCAATCTGGTCAACATAGCAAGACTCTGTCTCTACAAAAATTTTTTTTAAATTAGCCAGCATGGTCCAGCCATGATGGCTCACACCTGTAATCCCAGCACTTTGGGAGGGCAAGGTGGGCAGATCACTTGAAGCCAGGAGTTCAAGACCAGCCTGACCAATATGACGAAACCCTGTTTCTACTTAAAATACAAAAATTAGCCAGGCATGGTGGCACGGGCTCCTATAATCCCAGCTACTTGGGAGGCTGAGGCAGGATAATCACTTGAACTCTGGAGGCAAAGGTAGGAGTGAGCTGAGATCTCGCCACTGCACTCCAGCCTGGACAACAGAGTGATACTATCTCTAAATAAATAAAATTAGCCAGTATGGTGATGTCCACTTGTAGTCCTAGCTTCTCAAGAGGCTGAGGTGGGATGATGGAGCCAAGAGTTTGAGATTACAGTGAGCTATGATCATGCCACTTCACTCCAGCCTGGGCAACACAGTTAAACTCCATCTCAAAAAAATAAAACTTTCAGGCAAGAACAGCAGTTTAAAACTATTGAGGCTCCTTGATGTTCCTTTTTTCAAAGATGAAAGTGCTCAGTGACATTGTGACCACAGTACTGAATGCCCAGAAACTGCCACAAAACCAAAGCAAATGGTTGTTATGGTACCCAGGAGATAGGCATGGACTTTTTAGTTTCTATGACAGACATACCACAGACCTGCCATAAGTAGCACAGTGGACATTTCTACGTTTAACTCAGAAATATGCACATTTTTAAAAACTGAAATTTGAAAGTATAGAGAAATTTTTATTGATTTTGTTATTTTTAGAGGTGGGGTCTCACTGTGTTGCCCAGACTGGTCTTGACCTCCTGGCCTCAGGCAATCCTCCCACCTCAGCCTCCTAAATCAGAGATTACAAATGTGAGCCACCCTTGCCCAGCAAGATTTTTTCCTTAATTGAATAAAATAAAACCTTTGTGAATACATGTACAGCCATACATTAGATAACATACTGATGGACAGGATGATAGAATAAGAAATGAGATCAGAAACATAGTAATGATGGGCTATTTGAGCCGTGATGTCTTTTTGTACTTTTTTTTTTTTTTTTTT
>NW_016107888.1:984383-993039 GCF_001604975.1 Cebus imitator | reverse complement strand
CTGGAGTGCAGTGGCACGTTTTTGGCTCACTGCAACTTCCATCTCCTAGGTTCAAGCAATTCTCCTACCTCAGCCTCCCGAGTGGCTGGGATTACAGGTGTGTGCCACCACGCCCAGCCAATTCTGTATTTTTAGTAAAGACAGAGTTTCACCATTTTGACCAGACTGGTTACAAACTCCTGATCTCAAGTTATCTACCCACCTCAGCCTCCCAAAGTGCTGGGATTACAAATGTGAGCCAGTGCTCCTGGCCTAATTTTTGTATTTTTAGTAGAAACAGGATTTCACTATGTTGGCCACACTGGTCTCAAACTCCTGACCTCAAGCAATCTGCCCACCTTGGCCTCCCAAAGTGCTGGGATTACAGGCGTGAGCCACCAAACAGCTTTTTGTACATTCGACAGCTTAAGATGAAACAGCAATAACTGGCTCACCCTGGGAATTTAGTTTGGTACGTTAACAGAATGAGTCTTTGCCTAACCTTCTCTGAGAAAATCGCATTTGTTAGTATAGGGCTCGGGAATATAACCACCACTCACTGTCTTTGAGATCTACCTATAATGAGTGATAGGATATAAGAGATGAGTATTTTATAAGGTTTATGAAATGTATTCCTAAACCTGTTTTTTGTTTGTTTGTTATTTTTATAAATCATCATGTAGTGCACCTGGAAGTGGTCCCATGTTCAGACCAACCACAGTGGCTGTAGATGAAGAAGGTGGAGAAGATGATAAGGATGAATCAGCTACAAATAGTGGCACAGGTGCCACTGCCTCTTGTGGCCTGGGATCTGAATTTTCCACAGATAAAGGAGGCCCTTTCACTGCAGTACAAATCACTAGTACCACTGGACTGGCACAGCCTCCTGGGTCAGCCTCCCAAGGCATCAGCTTTGGCATTAAGAATAATCTGGGGACCCCATTGCAAAAATTGGGAGTGTCATTTTCTTTTGCCAAGAAGGCTCCTGTCAAACTTGAATCAATAGCATCAGTTTTCAAGGACCACGCGGAGGAAGGGACCCCTGAAGATGGAACAAAACCTGATGAGAAGGGTTCTGACCAAGGACTGCAGAAGGTAGGAGACTCTGATGGTAGCAGTAATCTTGATGGTAAAAAAGAGGATGAAGACCCTCAGGATGGAGGGTCCCTTGCCTCAACGTTATCCAAATTAAAAAGGATGAAGCGAGAAGAAGGAGCTGGGGCTACAGAGCCCGAGTATTACCACTACATCCCCCCAGCACACTGCAAAGTAAAACCTAATTTTCCCTTCCTACTTTTTATGAGAGCCAGTGAACAAATGGAAGGTGATAATAGTACACACCCAAAGAATGTCCCAGAGAGTAAAAAAGGCAGTTCTCCCAAGCCTAAAAGCTGCATCAAGGTGGCAGCAAGCCAAGGAGCAGAAAAGACTATTAGTGAAGTCTCTGAGCAGCCAAAGGAAACCACCATGACTGAGCCCTCAGAACCAGGAAGCAAAGCTGAGGCAAAGAAAGCCTTAGGAGGGGATGTAAGTGATCAGAGTTCAGAGAGTCGTAGTCAGAAGGTTTCAGAGACCCAAATGTGTGAGTCCAACTCTTCCAAAGAAACCTCTCTGGCCACCCCAGCAGGGAAAGAAAGCCAAGAAGGACCCAAACATCCTACTGGTCCCTTTTTCCCAGTTTTGAGCAAAGATGAAAGCACTGCCCTCCAATGGCCATCAGAACTATTAATTTTCACCAAGGCAGAACCATCCATTTCATACAGTTGTAACCCTTTATATTTTGACTTTAAACTTTCAAGGAACAAAGATGCCAGAACTAAAGGGACAGAAAAGCCAAAGGATATAGGAAGTTCCTCAAAGGATCATCTCCAAGGCCTAGATGCTGGTGAGCCAAATAAAAACAAGGAAGGGGGTGGAGAGAAAATAGTACGTTCCTCAGGAGGCAGAATGGATGCACCTGCTTCAGGGTCTACCTGTAGCAGCCTGAACAAGCAGGAGCCTGTGGGTAGCCATGGGTCTGAAACAGAAGACACAGGGAGAAGCCTTCCCAGCAAGAAAGAACGATCCGGGAAGTCCCACCGGCACAAAAAGAAAAAGAAGCACAAAAAATCCAGCAAACACAAACGTAAACACAAGGCTGACACAGAAGAGAAAAGCTCTAAGGCAGAGTCAGGGGAGAAATCTAAGAAGCGCAAGAAACGAAAACGAAAGAAGAATAAGTCATCAGCCCCAGCTGATTCTGAACGAGGACCCAAACCAGAACCCCCTGGGAGTGGCAGTCCTGCACCACCAAGAAGACGGCGGCGAGCTCAAGATGACTCCCAGCGAAGATCCCTCCCAGCTGAAGAGGGGAGCAGTGGCAAAAAGGATGAAGGTGGGGGCGGTAGCAGCTCCCAAGACCATGGTGGGAGGAAACACAAAGGTGAACTTCCACCTTCATCCTGCCAGCGAAGAGCAGGCACCAAACGGAGCAGCCGGTCTAGCCATCGGAGCCAACCCAGTAGTGGAGATGAGGATAGTGATGATGCTTCATCACACCGGCTACACCAGAAGTCTCCATCCCAGTACAGTGAGGAAGAAGAGGAGGAAGATTCAGGCAGTGAGCATTCCCGCAGCCGCTCGAGGTCTGGCCGGCGCCATTCCTCACATCGTTCCTCCCGGCGTTCTTATTCAAGTAGCTCAGATGCCTCATCAGACCAGAGCTGCTATAGTAGACAGCGCAGTTACTCTGATGACAGCTACAGTGACTATAGTGACCGATCACGAAGGCACTCCAAACGTTCCCATGACTCAGATGACTCAGACTATGCCAGCTCCAAACACCGATCCAAACGGCACAAATATTCATCTTCTGATGATGACTATAGCCTCAGTTGCAGCCAGTCCCGAAGCCGATCTCGGAGTCATACCAGGGAGCGCTCAAGATCCCGGGGCCGCAGCCGCAGCAGCAGTTGTAGTCGTAGTCGGAGCAAGCGGAGAAGCCGTAGCACTACAGCCCACAGCTGGCAACGGAGCCGGAGCTATAGCCGGGACCGCAGCCGCAGCACCAGGAGCCCTTCCCAGAGATCAGGCTCCAGGAAGGGATCATGGGGTCATGAGAGCCCTGAGGAAAGGCATTCTGGGCGTCGGGACTTCATTCGTTCTAAGATCTACCGCTCCCAGTCCCCCCACTATTTCCGATCAGGCCGGGGAGAAGGTCCCGGGAAGAAAGATGATGGCAGAGGAGATGACAGTAAAGGGACAGGTCCACCTACCCAGAACAGCAACATTGGCACAGGAAGAGGGTCAGAAAGTGACTGCAGTCCTGAAGACAAGAACTCTGTCACTGCCAAACTGCTGCTGGAGAAGATCCAGTCAAGGAAAGTGGAGAGGAAACCTAGTGTGAGTGAGGAGGTGCAGGCCACCCCTAATAAAGCTGGGCCCAAGCTCAAAGACCCCCCACAAGGTTACTTTGGGCCCAAGCTCCCCCCATCTCTTGGCAATAAGCCCGTCCTTCCACTGATAGGGAAGCTCCCAGCTACCCGAAAGCCCAACAAGAAATGTGAAGAGTCTGGCTTGGAAAGGGGGGAAGAGCAAGAACAGTCAGAGATGGAAGAAGGGCCCCCAGGGAGTAGTGATGCCCTTTTTGGGCATCAGTTCCCTTCAGAGGAAACAACTGGCCCCTTATCAGAGCCACCCCCAGAAGAACCAAAGTCTGAAGAAGCTACTGCTGATCATCCTGTGGCTCCGCTAGGCACCCCGGCACACTCTGACTGCTACCCTGGGGACCCAAACATCTCCCATAGCTACCTCCCCGACCCCAGTGACGGGGACACCCTGGAGTCCCTGGATAACAGCAGTCAACCAGGCCCTGTGCAATCCAGCTTGCTGCCTATAGCACCAGACCTTGAGCATTTCGCCAGTTATGCGCCTCCCAGTGGAGATCCTAGTATTGAGTCAACAGATGGGGCTGAGGATGCTTCACTGGCCCCCCTGGAGAGCCAGCCCATCACCTTCACCCCTGAGGAGATGGAGAAGTACAGCAAGCTCCAACAGGCTGCACAGCAACACATCCAGCAGCAGCTTCTGGCCAAGCAAGTAAAGGCCTTTCCAGCCTCAGCTGCCCTGGCCCCAGCCACACCAGCCCTGCAGCCCATCCACATTCAGCAGCCAGCTACAGCCTCTGCCACCTCCATCACAACTGTTCAGCATGCCATCCTACAACATCATGCTGCAGCAGCTGCTGCCGCCATTGGCATTCACCCCCACCCCCATCCCCAGCCACTTGCCCAGGTGCATCATATTCCCCAGCCCCATCTGACCCCCATTTCCTTGTCCCACCTCACTCACTCAATCATCCCTGGCCACCCTGCCACCTTTCTCGCTAGCCATCCCATCCACATCATTCCTGCCTCAGCCATCCATCCTGGGCCGTTCACCTTTCACCCTGTCCCACATGCTGCCCTCTACCCCACCCTGCTTGCCCCACGGCCTGCTGCAGCAGCTGCCACCGCCCTCCACCTTCACCCACTACTTCACCCCATCTTCTCAGGTCAGGACCTGCAGCATCCTCCCAGCCATGGCACATGAGTTGGGGATGGGATCCTATGTAGGGCCAGGGAAGGAGAACCATAAATGTTCCCTTGGGGGTGTTGAGCCATTAGTACCAGCAAGTAGAAGCTGGGATGGGCAGTGTCTGGCAGCCAAAGAATTGAGTTTTGGCTTGCAGGGGTGGGTTTAGATTTGAAGTTTGCTTTGAGTTTACTATCAGGGATTTCTTTTTTCCTGTCCTTCTCTCAATTTGTCCCTCCTTCTCCTGTGTTTCTAAGCTAGGGAACACCAGTAAGTGCTACCCACCCCTCTGCAGCAACATCTCCTAACTGTCAAGTTTAGATAATTCCTTCCTCCCTCTGCTTTTTATCCTCTGCGCTTCCCTTCTATAAATTTTTTAACATTTTCCTCCTCTCTGGGCAGTGGGTTGTCACCAAAGCACTTGCTGTGGGCCCATCTGGTCTTGCCTTCTCAGTGCCACAAGGAAGGCCAAGCTGTTCTCGTGGTGGAAGTGCCACCACTTTGGAGTAGTATCTTTGACCATCCTTGGTGACCTTATGTTATCCCAGGTGAGGTGGAAAGGAGTCTGACCTGGAACCTGATGCAGCTCAGGCTGCAATTCGATCCAGCCCCACATAAACAGGGCCACACATTTGGCACTGTTATCCTGATGTCCCTCACCCCAGAGGAGGCATCTCCATATCCCAGAAAAGATCCTATCATGAATAGAAGCTCTGCGGAGTATACAGTTGCCCATGTGCTTTCCCAGAGAGGAGTTCATGTGTCTGAAGTGAAGGGTATATTTTCTTCTGTTGTGTTGATGTTTCCTTTTTAATTTATAGGATTTTTTAATGTAAAAAATTGCACTGAACTCTATAAACGTAAATGCTGCTTTTTGTAGCTCATATAAAAAAGGTTCCATATTTGTAGTATACTGCAATAATATTTTTTACATCCAGCTCTTTAAGTGATCCTCGTTCTGGTGGCTTTGTGTAAATATGTTTGCCTTAGTTGAATTAAGAAACTTTAAAGGTTATAAAATGAAAACAAAAAATAAAGTATTTGTTTTCTGCTAGGTGCAAAACTGACTAAGCATGTATATTTTACCAAGCTCCTGTATTTTTTGAAGTTATGAACTATAAAATGTTAAAACATTTTTTGCTGGGACAAAATGTTAAGTAATTTGCAGTAAGTAGTGCCCCCGGTATTGGGATTTTTGAGCTAATGGGCAGCAGTCAGCTCGGGGTTTCCGAGGGATGCTCATCTTTGACAGTCTCCCTTGGGTACTTTTGTTGTTTTACATAGAGAAACCAGTGGACCCCCCAGAAGAGAAGGAGGGGACTCAACAGCTTTATTGACTGAATCTCACAGCAGTGACATGCAGTGATTTTCTGGGGGGATCCTGGGTTTCCCTGGGTACCTTGTTCCAGGCAGTCAGTCTGTTTGCCTTCCTAGTACTTAGCCTCCCCTGACAGTTTTTTTTTTTTTTTAATGTGCCTTTTGGGTTGTTAGAAACTGAAGTAGAAGTAGACTGAAGGATGAGTTGGGACAGTCTTCCTTTTATTGGGAGGTAAGCACATTTATAGATACTTCAAATTGTTTTGCTTCATAGTTTCCGTGCCCTCTGCCCAGCTCAGTTTAAGCAGTAAACGTTCCTTGTTTCTTTTCTTCCATGACACTGACCAGCGGAATTACCACCTAAGCCTCCTTCACCCCTCTTCTTGCCTTTCATCCAGGCCCTCAGCCCTAATTAACACACCGACCCAAAGGTGCTTGTATTGCAGGTTCCATCTCCTTTGATGAGGTTAACAATTCCCTCTGTGGCATTTTCCTAACTATTCCTGTAGCTAGAATTGGCTGGGTGGTCACTTGACAAGAAAAACTTTGCTTACCTAGGCCAAGGCTCTGTGTTCCTGCCTTCTCAAATTCTCAAAAGAGAAAGGTTTTGAGTTTATGAGAAGAAAGTGCCAGGCAAACACAACTCTTGACTGCCCTCCCTCCTACCTATTCAGTGCTCCTCGTCTGATTCAGAAGCATCACTTCTTGGATAACTAGCACTGGAAAAACAAAATCATCTGTGAGTGAAGGGACTCATTTTTCTTTGCTTTCAGCCCATGTAAATATTTAAATAATACAGTATTAATATTTTGTGCTGCTTCCCATTAGCTTGTAGATTGAGCCATACTCTGGCTGCCTCTTTGCCTTCCTAGAGGCATTTTCCTTAACTTCCAGAATAGTGATTTTAAAACTTAAAAAAACAAAATAACC
Organism: Cebus imitator; assembly: GCF_001604975.1. NCBI lineage: Eukaryota > Metazoa > Chordata > Mammalia > Primates > Cebidae > Cebus > Cebus imitator. Next base: position 986,262 of record NW_016107888.1, on the reverse strand, counting down.
TATCCTTACTTACAAGCATAACAGATTGTATTTAACTTTATCACATATGATAGAGATATATATGCTGTAAAATGAGGGAAAGGAACTTTATAATAAACCAATGATTTGTGGAAACTTAGCAGTGTCTGTTGTAATTGTTGCCCCATCCACTCAGCGTTGGGTAGGGTTGGAAGTGTGGGTCATAAATAACATCTTGTTTGAAGTGACCAAGGAACAGATCCTATGAACCAGTTTGAGTTGTTTGCCAAAAGTTGTGCTTCTGAAAGCTCAGGCTACGCAAAGAGAGAGGAAAGATCTTGGTGTAGGAGGAGGTAATATGTAGTTAATTTCTCTCAGTTGTAGGTAGATGTATTGGAATGTACACCTCCTTTCCACTTCGTCTTTCCCACAAGAGTTTTCTTCCATTTCCTTCCATTTTAGATATGTAATCTGTGTGTAGTAGTGTATATAGAGGTGCTTACTAAATGGGTGTGGAATTTCTGGCTTTGAATTTTAGGATTTTGGACTACTTTAAGAGCACTGAGATTACAAGAATCATCTGCCAGGATTTTGTCCTCCAGGTGGAGTTCTGTAAGCCAGTCTTCAATTACTCTCCTCAGCCTTTTAATATCACTACAATGTTTGAGCCCCGCCACCTGGTGAAAAGAAATAATTGTTACTAAGAAGATAAAGCCCCTACTCTTCCATATCAAAAAAATCACAAAAGAGGCAGGGAAAATTTAGCATGGAAATCTACCATAGATTTGTAGTGATAAATGAGTTTTCCCTCTCAACTTCAGCCTTTCAAGAAGGAAAGGCTTTCTTTCCTACTCTATTTTGATACATTTCTTTCCTACTCTCTGTTACACCTGTGTTCTCCCCTTGATTAAAGAGAAGCTGTTCAACTTGAACCTGGGGGTTGAATGCTTAGATCTGCCTGTATTCCTAAAATAGCAAAGATCCTTACCCAGAAAGAAGTGACGTTAGACATACAAAAATTAGCCGGGCATGGTGGTGCACACCTGTAATCCCAGTTACTTGAGAGGCTGAGGCAGGAGCATCGCTTGAACCCAGGAGGCAGAGGCTGAGCCAGGATCACACCACTGAACTCCAGCGTGGGCAGCAGAGCAACACCCTTTCTCTCTCTCTCTCTCTCTCTCTCTCTCTCTCTCTCTCTCTCACACACACACACACACACACACACAATGACATTAGAAAATGAAAAATGAGGCCAGTGGTAGTGGCTCATATCTAATCCCAGCACTTTGGAAGGCTACGGCGGGTTGATCACTTGAGGTCAGAAGTTTGAGGTCAGCCTGGCCAACATGGTGAAACCCTGTCTCTACTAAAAAAAAAAAAAAAAAAAAAAAAAAATTGGCTGGGCATGGTGGTGCATGCCTATAATTCCAGCTACTCAGGAGGCTGAGGCAGGAGAATCACTTGAATGTGGGAGGTGGAGGTTACAATTAGCTGAGATCATGCCACTGCACATCCAGTCTGGGTGACAGAGTGAGACTCCGTCTCAAAAATAAAAAGATTTTCTGGGAGCAGGGTAGTTGACAAGTCAGAGGCAGACTGGACTGTGTAGAGTGTTATGTGAAGGTATGTGCAATTAATTGCCTTCTGACAAGGCCTCAGCCACCATGGCCTGAAACATGAAGTACTCCCTCTTCTACATCCTTAACTAATTCAGGCCTCCTCAGCCATTTCCATTCGTATTTGCCAGAGATAGCTTCACTCACTTCTACCAACTCATATCTCAATTATTGCAGCATTTTTCTGGGTGGCTTCCCTGACTAGGACCTAATTCCCCGTTCTGTGTAAGCTTACTGGCTTTTCAGAATCTGAATGCAACTCATTTTGTATTCACTGCTTCCCAGTAAAATTGTGATCTCTGAAA
>NW_016107888.1:982381-984274 GCF_001604975.1 Cebus imitator | reverse complement strand
GGAGCCAGGCTGGAGTGCAGTGGTTCGATCTCGGCTCACTGCAACCTCCACCTCCCGGGTTCAAGCAATTCTCCTGCCTCAGCCTCCCAGGTAGCTGGGACAACAGGCGCACGCCACCACACCCAGCTAAATTGTTTTTGTATTTTTAGTAGAGAGGGGGTTTCACCATGTTGGCCAGGATGGTCTCAATCTCTTGATCTCATGATCCGCACACCTTGGCCTCCCAAAGTGCTGAGATTACAGGCTTGAGCCATCGCGCCCAGCTGGGAGTGATTCTTATATTCCTCCCCAGCATATCTCACACTGAGTAAATAGTAAACATTTGATTGTATGTTCAAGAATATGAGCAAAGTGGCCAGGCTCATGCCTATAATCCCAGGACTTTGGGAGGCAAAGGTGGGAGGATCATTTGAGCTCAGGAATTTGAGGCCAACCTGGGTAACATAGTAAGACCCTGTCTCTACAAAAAATTTTTTAAATTAGCTAGGCATGGAGACGCATGCCTGTGGTCCCAGCTATTCATGAAGCTGAGGTGGAAGGATTGTTTAAGCCTAGGGGTCATGTCTGTAGTGAGCTGTGATCAGGTCACTGCACTGCAGCCTGGGTGACAGAGCAAGACCCTGTCTCAAAAAAAAAAAAAGAACATAAGCCAAGTCAAATACCATTAACTGAAGATTGTGCTTCAGGATTGAGGCAAAAAAAAAATTTTTTTTAATTATTTTTAAAAATTTAACCTTCACATCACTTAGCTCAGTGCCAGGCATATCATAGAAGCTCACTAATTGTTGACTAGATGAAGCCTTATCTGAATTCACTGTAGAATTATAGGACTCTGTCAGCACTCCTCTGCCCAGTCTCAGGAAGGAGATCAACACAGCTCTGACAACAAAGGAACACAATCCGTATTGAGTAGCAAACTCGTTTCCCTTCCCAAAATCTGATCCTCCCTCCACCTGTTTCCAATTGTAGTTTATGGTACCACTGTCCTGCCAGACAGGCACCAAAGCTTCAAATTACCTTTGACACCTTCCTCCCAAATCTATTTACTGATTCCATAATCTCTGCTGTCTTGTTCTTGCCACCAGTACCCTGGCCTCATCATCTTTAATCCAGAGAACTGCAGTCATTACCCATCTGGTCTTCCCACTAAGTCCTTCCTTTTCTAGTTCGTTCTATCCACAGGCCGGCAGCCACTGTAATCTTCCACATTGGAGCATAATTGGTCATTATATCTCTTACCCCGTGACATTTAAAAATTTTTTTTCTTTGAGACCGAGTGCCTGTCGCTCAGGCTAGAGGGCAGTGGCCTAATCTCGGCTCACTGTAACCTCCATCTCTGGTTCAAGCAATTCTCCTTCCTTGGCCTCCCAAGCAGCTGAGATTATACGTGCACACCACCACCACGCCTGGCTAATTTTTGTATTTTTAGTAGAGATGGGTTTTGCCATGTTGACGAGGGTGGTCTTGAACTCCTGGCCTCAAGCAATCTGCCCGCCGTGGCATCCCAAAGTGTTGGGATTACAGGTGTGAGCCACCATGCCTAATCACCCCCTCAAAAAAATGTTTTTTAAGATATAGCCTCACTCTTGCCCAGGCTGGAGTGGAATGGCAAGATTATAGGTCACTGTAACCTAAAAGTCCTGGGCTTAAGTGATTCTCCTCCCTCAGCCTCAGTACCTGGAACTACAGGTGTGCACCACCATGGTTGCCTACTTTTTATTTTTTTGTAGAGACATGGTCTCGCTATGTTGCGCAGGCTGGTCCCAAACACCTGGCTTCAAGCAATCCTCACCTTGGCCTCCCAGAATGCTGGGATTACAGGCATGAGCCACCACACCTGGCCTAAAAATCTTTGATTTTCTTTTTTTTCTTTCTTTCTTTTTTTTTTTTTTT
>NW_016107888.1:978297-982296 GCF_001604975.1 Cebus imitator | reverse complement strand
TTTTTTAATCGTTGTTCTTGAGATGGAGTCTCACTTTGTTGCCCAGGCTGGAGTGCAGTGGTGAGATCTCGGCTCACTGCAACCTCCGCCTCCCAGGTTCAAGTGATTCCCCTGCCTCAGCCTCTGGAGTAGCTGGGATTACAAGCAGACACCACCACACACGGCTAATTTTTGTATTTTTAGTAGAGATGGGGTTTCACTATGTTGGCCAGGTTGGTCTTGAACTCCTGACCTCGTAATCTGCCCGCCTCGGCCTCCCAAAGTGCTGGGATTACAGGCATGAGCCACCATGCCTATCCAAAATCTTTATGATTTTCCATCTCCCATGGATTAAAGTTCAGATTCCTTAATATTGGCATTCAAGGACCTCCAGTGATTTGAACTCCCAAGGCTTCCTTTCCCCCTTGCACCTCAGTCTATCCCTTTAAGCACTCTACTATGCTGAGTCAACTACTTGTCCTTCCCCGTAACTGACCTCTGTGTTCCTTTGCTGCTCTCATATATTCTCTGAGCCTAAAAACCCATTCATTCTCTGACAAAAGGCAATTTGAAAATGGGTTCAAGTGCAACCCAGGTTTGAATCCTAGTTTTGCCAGCTGTTGGCTGTGTAAACATGGGCAATTTACCTAAAAACTCTTGTGTCACAGTTTTTGTGTCATAAAATAGGCAAAATAGTACTTATTTCCTAGGGTTGTTATGAGGAACAATGATATATGACTTTGATAATCTGTGTATTTTTCAAGGCATGCTTTACTGTCCTTTTGCTGCAGTTATGTGTGTTCATGGCTTAACTCTTTCTGAGCTATTTGTTAAGGCTCCTTGATAGCTATCTTTGGGTTGTTTGGTTGGTTGGTTGCTTTTTGAGACGGAGTTTCGCTCTGTCGCCCAGACTGGAGTGCAGTGGTGAGATCTCGGCTCACTGCAACCTCCGCCTCCCAGGTTCAAGTTATTCTCCTGCCTCAGCCTCTGGAGTAGCTGGGATTACAAGCACGCACCACCACACCCGGCTAATTTTTCTATTTTTAGTAGAGACGGAGTTTCGCAATATTGGTCAGACTGGTCTCGAATTCCTGACCTCGTGATCTGCCTGCCTCGGCTTCCCAAAGGGCTGAGATTACAGGTATGAACCACTGCACCTGGCCCAGAGTTTTTTTAATATTTTATTTTTACAATTTTAAAATAGATACGAGGTCTCACTGTATTGCCTAGGCTGGTCTCAAACACCTGAGCTCAAGCCATCCTCCTGCCTCAGCCTCCCAAAGTGCTGGGATTACAGGCAAGCGCCACCGCACCTGGCCTGATGGTTATCTTTGTATCCTTTATCTACACAGTGCCTTAAACAGAGTAAATACTGATTGAAAACTTGAGTGACATGTGAGTTAATATATGGGCTCATAGAATACACCAGTAATACAGCAGTCACTCACTTGAGGATAGTGGGAGGATGGAGGGTAGGTAGAGGACTGGTTTATTCTAGCAAATACCTTACATGCCCACCATGAACTTGACACTAGGAACTCAGCAATGAAGAAGGCCCAGACCAAAGTTCAGGGTTTTAGCTTCCTGTCCTATAAAGGTTAAGATTCTTAGCTCTATGCTGAGGCAGTGAAGTATGAGGAGACTTCAAAATGGCACAGGTTGGTTGAGCAGGATACAGCAATGGTTAAGTTTGGTCAGAAAATAGAAATCAAAAGGAAAATGTGGCTATGGTCCCTTACCCCTAGCAGACCTCTTAAATCTTCCTGAGAACCTGCTTTTTTGGGAAAGCATGAGTGCCAGTAAGACTTGGCACTCCTCCTCTTCCGCTTACCCATCGAAAATGACTTTGCCTTTCTGCTCAAAACTTACCTCTTCACTTTGTCACCCTATGTTTGCATCTTCCATCCTTAGTGCGTGTTTCTGTCCAGTATTTCAGCAATACACGTACGACACGTTGGACTCTTGGGCAGTCTCTAGGGCTGTAGCAAGGAGCCTTGCTCTCAAGGGATTCATTTAGACAATCCTGTGAACAGACCATGCGTAAACAGTGGCTCAATGCTGTGCCTAAGTGTGTTAGCCCTCGTGGCCAGCCTGAGGAGCCAGGAAAGGCTCCCCTAGGCAAAGACCCCAACCAGAATCAAGTCTTAATGGTTAGACAAGAACTCCATCACCCAAAAAGGAGTGAGGGCCTACTGAACAACTAACGCATAATCTCAGAGCTTGTGAGTCAGAATTCCCTGGAATGACTCCACTTTATCCCCAGTCTCCTTGCCACTTCCACCAAGGTCCATTCACTACCCTGTCCCCAGCACTGACTGCACTGCTGTGACCACATTAAAGCTTGGCTCAAGATGGAGGAGGAGTGAGGAAGCTACTGTGCCAATGTGGCTGGTTGAGGCTGCCCAAGGTCCTAGAAGGAGGAAGTGGGTAAATGCCATATCTAAAAAGATGCAGCAGCCTCAGGTTTTATCAGGGGCAGCAGTTTCCTGTTCCTTCCCCAACCTCTGGCCAAGTCACAAAGCACCACAGCTGTACAGCCAGATGGGGGAAGGGAGGAGATTAGAACTATAGGCTATTCTAGACAGGTACAGACTAGTTCTCAGTCATGCTATCCGAAGCAGAAAGTGACGGTGGCTTGGACTAGCATGGTGGTAGTAGAGATGGGGTAAAGACTCAAGAGACATCATTGAGAGACAGAACCAATAGGACTTGGTAATAAACTATTCTCAGGAAAAGGGAGGAGTCATGGCTTTCAGCCATGAACACCCACATTCTGGGTGGCCTCACCCACTTCCTGGCGATCCTAGCGACCATGAGTCCAGGGGCTATAGCCCTTTGCTCTGCCCACTGCTCAGCAAGTTACTTCAGGTTCCAGTTTGATAAGAAAAGACTTCCTGTGGAGGAATCTGAAGGGAAGAAGGAGGAGCTGGCCCATTCTTGCCTGGGAGGTTGTGGAAGAAGGAAGATGGCCAGAGCTTTGTGTCCACTGCAAGCCCCCTGTCTTCTAGAGTGGGTGCTGCTGCTCTTGGGACCTTGTGCTGCTCCTCCAGCCTGGGCCTTGAACCTGGACCCAGTGCAGCTCACCTTCTATGCAGGCCCCAATGGCAGCCACTTTGGATTTTCACTGGACTTCCACAAGGACAGCCATGGGAGGTGAGCCATGAGGGCAGTTCGGGTATTGGGATAGAGCAGGACCCCTCCCCGTCACTTCTGCTGGGTCTCCAAGTTTCCCATTTATGATAGCAGTTGAGCCAGGTGACTTCTGGGGCCTATTCAGGTTGATTTCTTATCAAGAACAATGGGGTCGAGGGGACTGGCTCAGGTGAAGGTGTAAGGCGGAACACAGGTGGGGCAATGGGCACTGAAACTACAGCAAGAACAAAGGGAAGGCAAGATGCCTTATTTTCCCCCCAAGGGTCAGTTGTATGAACCACTCCACCTTCAGCACCTTGAAATGCAGAGAGGAGCACATGTCCTAAATTAATTTGCAGAGCTAAAGTTGTCTACCCTCCCCCACCTTGCTTTTCTATTCCATTTCCCTCATCTCCATCAAGGTTATAGGTATTTGAAAAGAAGCAATAGGTCATTAATGGTTAGTATTGATCAGGCTTCAGAATTAAGAGTGCCAAGATAGAGTCTTGGCTCCTCCTCTTCACAGCATGTATCCTGAGCTACTTACTGTAGAAGACACTGCACCCAGCTTCAGGGGGTGGCAATGGCAGATAGCCTTCAAGTGTCAGCACTTAGGAGATTTCCTCTGCTTGAAGAGAGCCGGTTCCCTCAAAGTCCACTCCCAAGTTGGCCCACATACAAAGACTGATCAATTCGAAACGGGCGAGTAGGGAGGGTGGAGGTGGGGGTGGGGGTGGGGGAGGTGTTTGATAAGGGTCCAGCCCTCTTTCATCAACTCTGACAATCCTTTTTTTTTTCAATTCTGCTCCTTCTGCAATAAATAGGAAATTACTTTTTAAATCTCTCCTCGTTCATTGGTTTACTATCTACTTATATTTTCCAGTCCTT
>NW_016107888.1:941300-977427 GCF_001604975.1 Cebus imitator | reverse complement strand
TAGTAGAGACAGGGTTTCACCATGTTGGCCAGGCTGGTCTCGAACTCCTGGCCTCAAGTGATCTGCCCACCTTGGCCTCCCAAAGTGCTAGGATTACAGGCATGAGCCACCGTGCCCAGCCTACAAAAATATTGTTTTTAATTAGCCAAGCATGGTGTTACAGACCTGCAGTCCCAGCTACTCAGGTGGTTGAGGGGAAAGGATCGCTTGAGCCCTGAAAGTCAAGGCCACAGTGAGCCATCATCATGCTACTGCACTCCAGCTGGGCAACAGAATGAGACCCTGTCTCAAAACAAAACGACAAAATTATTTTTAAAAATTATAACATTGTTTCAAGAGCGTTTGTTATGTATTTGTCTGGGACCATGCTAACCGTCACTCATATTTATTACATTTACTCCTGACAGCACTGACTGGTTGTGAAAACCAGTCATTGGTTGTAAAATTGGTATTCTTATTTCAGGTATGGCAGAATTGTGATTTAAACCTAGATCTGGTAGTCCTTATCTCTATCAACACACACAAGTAACCCCCACTTTAGAGGTACACTCTACCTTCCCTCATTAAAACCAGCTCTAAAGAGGGGATCTGGTAACAGGCTAGACAGGCGTTCAGGGGATCATGTGTACCCCTGGTTCTTCTTGTGGGTGGAATGATGGAGATAGTGTACAGAGTTTAGGTCTTTTTCAGCAAAGATCTCAAACCCCCGGTGTTCACACCCAACGGTTATATAGTCCCAGCTTTACTCTCAACTCACTGGGTTACTTTAGACACGTGAGTACCCTCGCTGAGAGTCAGTTTCACTGTCCATAAGATGAAGAAGTATGTCTCGGTGGTCTGTGAAATGTCACTGAGGAAAGATGGTCCAGTGCCCCCACGCCACATCGCCTTCAGGGCCGTGCCCCCAACGAAGGCGCCAGGGCCTGGGATACGCCGGAATCTGCGCGGCGCTCACCCAGCTTTCCTGTGCAGAGTGGCCATCGTGGTGGGCGCCCCGCGGACCCTGGGCCCCAGCCAGGAGGAGACGGGCGGCGTGTTCCTGTGCCCCTGGAGGGCCGAGGGCGGCCAGTGCTCCTCGCTGCTCTTTGACCTCCGTGAGTCCCAGGCAAGGCGGGCAAGGGAGGGGCCAGAGGGACGTGGACAGTCGGGCTTCAGCGCCCCACCCCTTCTTGTGCCCTCCAGGTGATGAGACCCGATATGTAGGCTCCCAGACTTTACAAACCTTCAAGGCCCGCCAAGGACTGGGGGCGTCGGTCGTCAGCTGGAGCGACACCATTGTGGTGGGCCCCGCGGTACAGGGCACAGGGAACGGTCGGGGGCAGGGACACGTGGGGCCGGGATGAGCCCAAGTCTCGCGCCCGTCCCCACTCTTCTGTGGCCTTTCTCCAGGCCTGCGCCCCCTGGCAGCACTGGAACGTCCTAGAAAAGACCGAGGAGGCTGAAAAGACGCCCGTTGGCGGCTGTTTTCTGGCTCAGCCGCAGAGCGGCCGCCGCGCCGAGTACTCCCCGTGTCGCGGGAACACCCTGAGCCGCGTTTACTTGGAAAATGATTTTAGTGAGCGCCCGCCACGACCTGGCCCCGCCCACTCGCCACGCCTTAGCCCCGCCCTCCATCGGATCCCGCCCCCGGCGCCCCAGCCCGGGCTTTGGATCTGGCCTCGCCGCGGGGCCCCGCCGGCTCCAGGCCCCGCCCCTGCAGGATCCCTCCCGCGCTCCTCCAGACTCGCGCGCCTCCCTCCACCCCTGCGCTGACTGACCCCTCCTCCTTGCCTCCTGCAGGCGGGGACAGGCGTTACTGTGAAGCGGGCTTCAGCTCCGTGGTCACTCAGGCAAGTGGGGAGCAAAAGTGGAGTGGGGGCGGCCCGCAAACAGGGCCCCCTCTCACCTTCACGGCTTCCCTTCCAGGCTGGGGAGCTGGTGCTTGGGGCTCCTGGCGGCTATTATTTCTTAGGTACGTGCCCATCCGTACACCTCCCTCCCTTCTCGCGGCCCGAGGAGACCCCCGGTGTCTGGGCCCCACACCCCCTGTCCCTCCCGCACCAGGTCTCCTGGCCCAGGCTCCAATTGCGAATATTTTCTCGAGTTACCGCCCGAGCACTCTTTTGTGGCACGTGTCCTCCCAGAGCTTCTCCTTCGACTCCAGCAACCCAGAGTACTTCGACGGCTACTGGGGTAACACCGCCCTTCCAGACTTCCAGCACCCCAAGGGCCACCGCCCACCGCAGACAGTCAGGTCCTGCCCCTGCGGGAGTCTCCGTGCCCACCCCGGCTGGCCGGCCCACCTCCTAGGTCGCTTCCCCGCAGACCGCCCACCTCCCCTGCGCCCACTGCTCCCTTCCGCCGCGGTTTGGGCCGGGCTTGGCTCGCCCGCTGGCCTCCGTTTTTCCATCTGCACGATGCAGAGTTGGAGCTGAGTGGCCTTAACCTCCTCCTTCGTTGCCCTCCGCCCCTTCCCTGCTTCCTCCCCCTGGAAAGACTAATTTGGGCCGTGTCCTCAGGGTACTCGGTGGCCGTGGGCGACTTTGACGGGGATCTCAACACTACAGGCAAGAAATCCACGTAGTCAGGGCGGGGGCTAGGGAGCCCAGCCCGGGGAGGAGCCCCTCTCTGAAATCTCCCCTGTGTAGGGAAATCTTCCTGCATGTAAATCTTCCCTGGGTGCAGAACGGGGAGCGGGAAGTGTGTGGGTTCTAAGGCTCTCATTCCCTGAGCCTGGCTCTCCCTCTCCCCAGAGTATGTCGTCGGTGCCCCCACTAGGAGCTGGACCCTGGGAGCCGTGAGTGCCCACCCACCGGGCATCCCGAAGCCCCTTATCCCAGTCCCCTGACCGCCCTTTCTCACATGGAGCGGGAGGCTGCTTTGGGAACAGGAATGATGCTCTCGCCTGCGCTGTCCCTGCAGGTGGAAATTTTGGACTCCTACTACCAGAGGCTGCACCGGCTGCACGGAGAGCAGGTGGGGGCCAGGTCCCAGTGGGAGTGGCTGGGTGGAGGGGGAACTGAGACTTCAGACTATTTCACAGGAGGTGAGGGCCCATTTCTTAGAGGATGCTGGTCCAGAGGCGTGAGTGATGGTGCTCCTCATCTTGCAGATGGCTTCGTATTTTGGGCACTCAGTAGCTGTCACTGACGTCAACGGGGATGGGTGAGGAGGGACATGCCCCACTCCAACCCAGTTGGGTCGTCAGTTCCCAGAGCTGCCCTTTCCTAGCCCCCTACTCTCACGTGCCCACCGGGGGAACGGGAGACCAAGGCTGGGGGAGACTTGGCCCTAGCCCCAACATGGCCCTGGTCCAGTCCCATGTAACCACCCATCTGGCCCGCAGGAGGCATGACCTGCTGGTGGGCGCTCCACTGTACATGGACAGCCGAGCAGACCGAAAACTGGCAGAAGTGGGGCGTGTGTATTTGTTCCTGCAGCCCCGAGGCTCCCACGTGCTGGGTGCCCCCAGCCTCCTGCTGACTGGCACACAGCTCTATGGGCGATTCGGCTCTGCCATCGCACCCCTGGGCGACCTCGACCGGGATGGCTACAATGGTGAGGGAAGAGAGGAAGCGTACTTGCTGCAGAGGGGTTAACAGCCACACAGAAAGCATGGAGTTGGCCTAGGGCAGCCAGAATCAGGATGGGCTTTCGGCATATAAGTATGTACGTGGCTTAGACACATGGCCTGCTGAGGGAGAGCATGTGGGAGGTATGAAGGAGACTGATTGGGATGTGTTTGCCTTAATCCAGGCAAGAGATGACAACCACCTGGATGTGGATTTATTTTGGTGGTGGAGTTAGAGATAGGAGTGACTTCACAGATATTTAGAACTTGGATTCTCAGGACTTGCTGGGAGACTGAATGTGGGGTGAAGGGAGAGGTTGGAGTTGGGTGCGTGTGATGCCCTCCACTGTCTGGAACTCAGGCCGTCCAGCCGGTGTTGAGGAGAGGTGGGGGATCAGCAGTTTAGCTCTGGACTTGTTGAGCTTGAAGGGCTTGGGTGCTTTAGGTGGAAATATCCAAAGAACAGTTGGGAGTGGTCTCCCCTGCTTACACAAGAGAGATGTGAACGGGAGACAGGGGTTTGGGGAGGGTGGATGAGGTCCTGGGAGCCTGTGAAATGAGAAGAGGCCCAGGATAGATCCCAGGAAGCAAAAGCATTTAGGTGACTCCTGCAGGAGGTGAGTCTGAGGAGATGGAGGAGCATCTGGAGAGGGAGGAGGGAACCCAGGGGTCTGATGTCCCGGGGCTCAAGAAAGAGCTGCGTTAAAGAGCATGCGCAGGAGGAAGTGAGTGTCTCGGCTCCTGCAGCTGCTGCAAGGTACAATTAGATGGGGCTGGAGAAGGGTCCATGGGCTTTAGCAAGGGGATGCTGGGCAAGGTGAGTCACGCCTGTAATTCCAGCTACTCGGGAAATTGAAGCAGGAGATTCGCTTGAACCTGGGAAGTGGAGGTTGCAGTGAGCCAAGATCACACCACTACTGGCCTCCAGCCTAGGCAACAGAACAACAGAGCAAGACTCTGTCTTTAAAAAAAAAAAAAAAAAAAATGTCTAAAAAAAAAAAAAAAACATAAAGAAAAAAAGGCAGGGGGTATTGGTGACAGTGACATAAACTGATTCAGGCCAAGGCAGGGTCAGTAGCCAGAATGTAACTGATTAAGGTATGAATGGAAGTGAAAACTTGGAGGCAGCTAATATAGACAGCTCTTTCAACGGGTTTGTGGCAAAGAGGAATTTGAGGAATAGAAAGAAAAAAAGAACATGTCTGACTATGAGAGGAAAAAGAGAAAAGATGATCACAAAAAAGGGATGCAGGTCAAAGGGAGATTATTTCAATGTGGAAGAACGTGGAGTAGGTTGAATGTGGAGGAAAATGATATTGTGGGGAAATGGGGGGTTGAGCTGGCGGAGGGTCCCTCTGATGCCTCGGGGGTGGGAGGGTGACTGGCCCGGTGTCAGGGTTAAGGAGGGAAACCTCTTCCAGGGTCAAATGGGGAAAGGGGAAAGAAAGTCGGTGTGGGATTATGGCATAACAGTGGGCTGCCTCTCTTCCTGAAGTAAGATGATGTCACCTGCTGAAGGGAGTGGGCAGTTGGGAGCTTGACAGAATGGAGAAGGTTAGAAATAGATGCTAGATGGCCAGGCACGGTGGCTCATGCCTGGAATCCCAGCACTTTGGGAGGTCCAGGCAGGAGGATCGCTTGAGCCTAGGAGTATGAGACCAGCCTGGACAACATAAGGAGATCTTGTCTCTACAAAAAATGTTTTAAATTAGCTAGGCATGGTGGCTGTAGTCCCAACTGCTTGGGAGGCTGAGGTGGGAGGATTGCTTTAGTCCAGAAGGTGGAGGCTGCAGTAAGCCAGGTCAAACCACTTCACTCCAGCCTGAATGATAGTGCAAGACCCTATCTTAAAAATAAAAAAAATTTTACTTGATATATTCTCAGGAATTATGGGTAAAAAATAAATAAAAATAAAAAATTTTGAAAAGGGGGCCTGGGCGCAGTGGCTCACACCTGTAATTCTAGCACTTTGGGAGGCCAAGGTGGGCAGATCACTTGTGGTCAGGAGTTCAAGACCAGCCTGGCCAATGTGGTAAAACCCCGCCTCTACTAAAAATACAAAAATTAGCCGCATGTGGTGGTTCACACCTGTAATCCCAGCTACTGGAGAGGCTGAGGCATGAGAATTACTTGAGTGGGGGAGGCAAAAGTTGTAGTGAGCCGAGATCGCACCACTGCACTCCAGCCTGGGTGACAGAGCGAGACTCAATCTCAAAAAAAAAAAAAAAAAAAAAAAATTTAGAAAAGGGCATAATGATGCTTAATTTTCAGGATTAAGTGAAATATTGTCAATATACTTTCCTCAATAGACAGTGAGAGTTGTCACTGTTTTTATAACAATCCTACTTGGCAGGTCTCTCTCGCACCTGATTGTCACCTCCTGGAGGGCAGGGCAGTGTCTTCTTCACCCAGACTTTGCACCCCTTTCCTGGTCTCCTGGGATGTGCTCAGAAAAGCTCAGCAAAGTTTTACAGTCATCTAGGGAGACCAAATAACAAGCAGCCATTCCCTTTCCATTACTCCTTCCAGACGTTGCAGTGGCTGCCCCCTACGGGGGTCCCAGTGGCCATGGCCAAGTGCTGGTGTTCCTGGGTCAGAGTGAGGGGCTGAGCTCACGTCCCTCCCAGGTCCTGGACAGCCCCTTCCCTACAGGCTCTGCCTTTGGCTTCTCCCTTCGAGGTGCCGTAGACATCGATGACAATGGATACCCAGGTACCTTGGACTGCCTCCAGCTAGAAATGCCCAAGAAAGGCCCTTGGACATTCGCTGGAAGTGTTGAGAGACACAGCCAGAGGCTCATGCCTGGCCTGGTGTGTCCCACTACAGGATGCCAGAGGGGCCAGGCCAAAGCTCCAGTTGGGGAGGTGGTGTGGGGAACCCCTGGGAAGGAGATGAGCATCCCATGCCCTCTCTAATGGCCAATTCTGACCCCTTCCCTGATGTCTGTAGACCTGATCGTGGGAGCTTATGGAGCCAGCCAGGTGGCTGTGTACAGGTGAGTGCTGGCTCCAGGGGCAGGATGGGGAAGGCCCGTGCTATCAGAGGAGGCCAGGCCAGGAGGAGCCACAGTGCCAAAACTACCTCACCACCCCATCCCATCAGAGCCCAGCCAGTGGTGAAGGCCTCTGTCCAGCTACTGGTGCAAGATTCACTGAATCCTGCTGTGAAGAGCTGTGTCCTACCCCAGACCAAGACACCCGTGAGCTGGTGAGGAGGTGGAGGGCATGGGCCTTGACGGATCTGGGACCTCAGAAAGGCCCTAGCCCCTGAGCCCCACTTACGTCTTTGCAGCTTTAACATCCAGATGTGTGTTGGAGCCACCGGACACAACATTCCTCAGAAGCTGTGTGAGTGGCGTGGAGGCGGAGGAGGGGGGCTTGGACTCCCTCAGAGGCTGGCCAGGGAGTTCCTGACTCTTCCATTTGCCCTGTCAGATCTGAATGCTGAGCTGCAGCTGGACCGGCAGAAGCCCCGCCAGGGCCGGCGAGTGCTACTGCTGGACTCTCAGCAGGCGGGCACCACCCTGAACCTGGACCTGAGCGGAAGGCACAGCCCCATCTGCCAAACCACTATGGCCTTCCTTCGAGTACGCCCAGGCAGGGATTGGCAGGGCTGGGTGTGTAGAGCTGGCCTGCTGGACTTGTTCATCCAGCCCTGGGGCATTGAGCTGGGTGCTGTGAGTCCAGGGGTGGTCAGGACACCGCGCCTACTGGCCAGGAGAAGGTGGGATGTGCATAGCAGCAAGATGGCCTGACTCTTGCTCACATCCTAGGATGAGGCAGACTTCCGGGACAAGCTGAGCCCCATCGTGCTCAGCCTCAACGTGTCCCTGCCCCTCAAGGAGGCTGGAATAGCCCCTGCTGTCATACTGCATGGAGACACCCATGTGCAGGAGCAGGTAGGGACAGGGACAGTCGGGTACAGGCAAGGGAGGTGCAGGACCCCTGACAGCAAGTCAGGATTAGGGTTAGTGCCATGTCGTACTGTGAACCCCAAAACCTCAATGTCATTCCAAATCCTAATGAAAACCTCAAAATCCGGCCAGTCACGGTGGCTCACACCTGTAATCCCAGCACTTAAGGAGGCCGAGGAAGGAGATCACCTGAGGTCAGAAGTTCAAGACCAGCCTGACCGACATGGTGAAACCCCATCTCTACTAAAAATACCTAAAAAATTAGCCATCAGGAGGCTGAGGCAGGAGAATTGCCTGAACCCAGGAGGCGGAGGTTGCGGTGAGCCGAGATCGCGCCATTGCACTCCAGCCTGGGTAACAAGAGCAAAACTCTGTCTCAAAAAAAAAAAAAAAAATTAGCCAGGTGTGGTTATGCATGCCTGTAATTCCAGCTACTTGGAAGGCTGAGGCAGGAGAATCACTTGAACCCGGGAGGCTTGCAGTGAGCCAAGATTGCGCCATTGCATTCCAGCCTAGGTGTCAGAGTGAGACTGTCAAAAAAAAAAACAAAAAAAAAAACACCTCAAAATCCCAGTATCTCCTAAGCTCTAATGTAAATTGATGAACGCCGAAATTATCCCAAACCTCCAAATACACCCCAGAGCCTCGATACCATCACCAAACTCCTTTTCGGCCTCGGATCTTCTTACTCCCTAAGCCCCTGTGTGAACCCCCAAGCCCACTATTTTCCTAATCCTGATGTAATCCCCAAACCTCACATGTCCCCAGCTTACCCACACACCCCAATGTGCCCCTCTAGACGAGAATCATCCTGGACTGCGGGGAAGATGATGTGTGCGTGCCCCAGCTTCAGCTCACTGCCAACGTGTGAGGAGGCCTCCCACTCTGCCCGACCCTGGCCCTTTCTGCCATCATACCCGCTCCCCACCTGAGTCCCCCTCTCCTCCCAGGCTCTGGGCCCGGACTCAGGGTCCCTGGCTTCATTTCTCTTTCTCCACAGGACCGGCTCCCCACTCCTAGTTGGAGCAGATAATGTCCTGGAGCTGCAAATGGACGCAGCCAACAAGGGCGAGGGGGCCTACGAAGCCGAGCTTGCCGTGCACCTGCCCCAGGGGGCCCACTACATGCGGGCCCTCAGCAACGTCGAGGTGAGGCCCCCACCCTGGAGCAGTACCCGGGACCTGGGGGCTGCTGCAGGCTCGACTCTCTCATCTCCCTCCCTGAGAGTCCCTCTTCTCTCTTGCTTTGCTGTCAAAGATGTAATATATTATTATTTTTTTAATTTGGAAGAGGAATCCTTGCTAATGGCATAGAATTCCAAAACTCTACTATAAAAACCAGAAAAACAAAAAAGGCTTAGGAACCAAATGTTAACAGGAACCTCTGTTCACATGTGCTGGATTTCCTTCCAGTCTTTTTCTCAATATTGACTGGCACTCACATAAGTATATATTTATTTTTTATGTTTGTTAATGAAGTTTATAATAATGGGGTCATACTCTGATGTTTTGTGTTTTTTATTTCCAAAATGAAAATTCATGAAAGGTAATAGTGCTACAGCAATGCGCACACTAGCATGTGACAGTCCCTTGAGGTCTCACCCCAAGAAACCTGCCTCCCTACCTTGGCACACAAATCTCTCCAGACCTTCCAAGGGACCTTAAATATATATATGATGCTCTGTAACCAACTTCTTTCTTGGGACTGCCTTCCTGAAGGGCTTTGAGAGACTCATCTGTAATCAGAAGAAGGAGAATGAGACCAGCGTGGTGCTGTGTGAGCTGGGCAACCCCATGAAGAAGAACGCTCAGGTGAGGCTGCTGGGTCGTGGTGCCAAGTCTCCACTGGGGACTTGTGAACAACCAGATTTTAGGGGTGAGGTTTTAGAACCACATAGTTCTGGGCCAGAACCTTGGTCCTCACACTCCCTTGCCACATGTCCTTGGGTGAGTGACTTTCCCTCTCTGAGCCCCTTTACCCAGTGGGCTTCCAAGTAAAATAGAAATAATGGTGACCTGTTGGGTGCGGTGGCTCATTCCTGTAATCCCAGCACTTTGGGAGGCCGAGGTGGGCGGATCACCTGAGGTCAGGAGTTCGAGACCAGCCTGGCCAATATGGTGAAACCCCGCCGTCTCTACTAAAAATGCAAAAATTAACTGGGTGTGGTGGGAGGGGCCTGTAATTCCAGCTACTTGGGAGGCTGAGGCAAGAGAGTCGCTTGAACCGGGGAGGTGGAGGTTGCAGTGAGCCAAGATCACGCCACTGCACTCCAGCCTGGGTGACAGTGTGAGACTCCATCTTGAAAAAAAAAAAAAGAAAAAAAATACAGTGATGTTGGAGTGTGAGGACTGGAGTCTATGTTCAGGGCAGGGCTGCCTGAAGTGGGCATTTAGGCAGTGATCTTGGCCCTCCTTGTCTCCCAGATAGGAATCATGATGTTGGTGAGTGTGGGGAATCTGGAAGAGGCTGGAGAGTCTGTGTCCTTCCAGCTGCAGATCCGGAGGTACTGACCTGGCAAGCACGCCTACCCACCATCCTTCCCCTGTCTGACCCCCATGCAGAGCCCCTCAGGTCCCTTCCATACAGAAGGGTCTGTCGAGGATGGGCGAGGTGGCTCACACCTGTAATCCCAGCACTTTGAGAGGCTGGATCAGTGGAGATCAGAAGTTGGAGACCAGCCTGCCCAACATGGTGGAACCCCATCTCTACTAAAAGTACAAAAATTAGCATGGCGTGGTGGTGTATGCCTACAATCCCAGCTACTCAGGAGGCTGAGGCAGGAGAATCACTTGAACCGAACCCAGGAGGTGGAGGTTGCGGTGAGCCAAGACTGGGCTACTGCACTCCAGCCTGGGTGACAGAGTGAGACTCCATCTCAAAAAAAAGGTCTTTTGAGAAAGCCTGGTTCCCATTCTTCCTCAGAGACTGTGTCTGAGTCTTAGAGCCCTACAGGAAGTTCTTTGTCAAGTCTCACTTCAGTGTGGCATGCTGTTTGTATAATTAGTTCTCTCTGAACTCTAAAATTCTGGCCTCATCCCCAGAGAGTCACTGGGTTGGTGTCTGTGGCCCGGTTTCTTCTCATCCCCTCCCCTCTAGCAAGAACAGCCAGAATCCAAACAGCAAGATGGTGCTCCTGGAGGTGCTAGTCCGGGCAGAGGCCCAAGTGGAGCTTCGAGGGTGAGAGGCCAGGGGTGGAGAAGGGAGGTGGCAGACAGGGCTCTAAACTCCAGGGGGCACTGGGGACCCCCACAGGCCAGTCAGGCCATCACACTCTCTTGGGGGTCTTGGGCACCTGTAGGAACTCCTTTCCAGCCTCCCTGGTGGTGGCGGCAGAAGAAGGTGACAGGGAGCAGAACAGCTTGGTCAGCTGGGGACCCAAAGTGGAGCATACCTATGAGGTAGGGAAGCGCCTCGCGTCCCGGGCTGGGCTGCGCGGGTCCTCAGAGCCGCGGGTGAGGCGCCCAGCTCCTGCACCCTGTCACCACCAACCGCCAGCTCCACAACAATGGCCCTGGGACTGTGAACGGCCTTCACCTCCGCATCCACCTCCCCGGGCAGTCCCAGCCCTCCGACCTGCTCTACATCGTGGATCTACAGCCCCAGGGGGGCCTTCAGTGCTCCCCACAGCCTCCCATCAACCCCCTCCAGGTGAGAGCTGGGTGGAAGAAAGAGCTGTGAGGGGGTGCCCAGACTAGCCACCAGGCACCTCTGTGGGCTGGGGTCCGGGGGAGACCTGGGCCTGACGGCTCCTTTGCCCCACCAGCTGGACTGGGGGCTGCCCACCGCCAGCCCCTCCCCCATCCACCCAGCCCATCACAAGCGGGATCGCAGACAGATCGTCCTGCCAGAGACCGGGCAGCCCTCGAGGCTTCGGGATCCCGTTCTCGTGGTGAGCAGGCTCTCTGGTCTCCAGCGGGGCCTCTCGGGGGCCAACGGGCAGAGAGGATGGGAGGAGGGCGGGGGGTCCGGGTGTGTCGTGAGCCTCCGTGGGTCATGCTTGGTCCCAGGGAGCACTTCAAGTGAAAGTTGAGGAGCATGCCGGCTTGTGTCTGGGGGGAGCTGGGAGATAGCAGCACTTTTTTTAAGCTTTCCAGTACGTTAAGGAAAATAAAAACAATGAAAGGTCATCATAGATCTGGGCATTGTGCTAGGGGGGATGACCCCTCCCTGCATCTCTGGGACTACCTGAGCAAGCCCGTGGGGAGAGGGCATGCAAAGCTTGTATCCAAGGCCCTTCCTGATGGGAAGGCCACTGCTTCCTGAACCCCCAGCCCCCTCTGCTTTGGGTCCAGGGGGTAAGGGGGTGAGGGGGTGATGGGATAATGGGGTGATGGGCCAGGACAAGCTGGGGACTGACGACGCCTCTCCTCAGAGCTGCGATTCGGCGCCCTGTACTGTGGTGGAGTGTGACCTGCAGGAGATGGTGCGCGGGCAGCGGGCCATGGTCACCATGCTGGCCTTCCTGTGGCTCCCCAGCCTCCGCCAGGTGGGGCGTGCGTGGGGGGCGGGGCCGGGCCTTCTGGGTGGGGACCACTTTGCTCTGGGGAGGAGTGGGGGCTTGGTGTGGGAGGGCAGGAGGAGAGCAAAGGTTTACTTTGGGGGATTGCAGCGGGATTAGGCCAGAGGCAGGGCTTCCCCGCCGGGAGTGTGGGGCCTGGACTCCTGCAACCAATAGGCCTCCTGTGGCGTGTGGGTGTAAACAGCTTTCAACCCCAACCCGTCCAGAAGCCACTGGATCAGTTTGTGCTGCAGTCACACGCATGGTTCAACGTGTCCTCCCTCCCCTATGCTGTGCCCACGCTCAGCCTGCCCCGAGGGCAAGCTCAGGTGAGTGTGGGGGTATGGAGCAGAGACCAGACCTGCAGGACCCATTGTCCCCTAGTCAGTGCCCAGCCAGGAGGGTCTGAGGGGTGGTCGGGTGTGGCTGGAGGTCACCAGCCCAAGATTTGAGTCTTTGTGAAGGGCAGGTGTCAAGGTGACTGAGGAGATGCGTGGGTTTGCCTCCAGGTGCGGACTCAGCTGCTCCGGGCCTTGGAGGAGAGGGCCATTCCGATCTGGTGGGTGCTGGTGGGTGTGCTGGGAGGCCTGCTGCTGCTCACCCTTCTGGTTCTGGCCATGTGGAAGGTGAGGTGTGAAGGCTGGTGGAGTCCCCAGTGGGGCACAGGGAGTCAAGGAGAGAGGGTGGCCCACCCAAGTGTGTGATCCAGGGACCAGGGATCTATGTCTCGGCTGGGTGTGGTGGCCCACATCTGTAATCCCAGCACGTTGGGAGGCTGAGGTGGGCAGATCACCTGAGGTCAGAAATTTGAGACTAGCCTGGCCAACATAGCAAAACCCTGTCTCTACTAAAAATACCAAAATTAGCCAAGCATGGTGATAAATGCCTATAATCTTAGTTACTTGGGAGGCTGAGGCAGTAGAATCACATGAACCTGAGAGGCAGAGGTTGCAGTGAGCCAAGATCACTCGACTGCACTCCAGCCTGGGCGACAGAGCAAGCCCCCATCTCAACAACAACAACAAAAAAGACCAAAAAAGATAAAATAAACAAAAATGTCATTCTCCAGGGAACCCTTACAGGCACATACCCCTGGAAAGGATAGCACCTGAAATTCTGAAGCCTTTAGACACCCCCACCACCAAGAAGAGTCAGAGAGTTTCGAGGGTGTAGAGGGTGTAAGTCCTGCCTTCAGGAAAATCTGGCTGCTCCCGAGGACAAGACACATGTCCTCCTAGCCCTGTCCTTCCCCTTGAGTGAGGCAAGAGGCCCAAGGACTGGTCTAGACCCTACTCCTCCCTTCCTATGTGGCTCTGGAGGGTCGCTTGCTCCTCTGCACCTGGAGACATGCTCGAGCCCTGGGAAGACATGGTGCTTTTAGGGGAATCACATACTGGACCCACGGTAATCAAATCCATATCATCATAGGATTGAGCCATGGAGACACAAACTTCAGTATAAGAAAAATTCCAGGTGGGGGCCACGCACGGTGGAGCATTTGAGGCCAGGAGTTTGGGACCAGTCTGGGCAACATAGCGAGACCCCATCTCTTTTCTTCTTCTTCTTCTTTTTTTTTTTTTTAAGACCAGGTTTCACCATATTGGTCGGGCTGGTCTCAAACTCCTGACCTCAGGTGATCCACCTGCCTCAGCCTCTCAAAGTGCTGGGATTATAGGCGTGAGCCACCGAGCCCAGCTGACACCTCATCTCTACAAAAAAAAAATTTTAATTAGTCGTGGTAGTCCACACCTGTAGTCCCAGCACTTGGGAGGCTAAGGGGTGAGAGGATTACCTGGGCGACGGAGCGAGACCCTGTCTCTAAAAATAAAATAAAAAATAAAATTTCAGAGGCCAGGCATAGTTGTTCACGACTGTAATCCCAGCACGTTGGGAGGCCAAGGCAGGCAGATCACCTGAGGTCAGGAGTTTTGAGACCAGCCTGGCCAACATGGCGAAACCTCATGAAACTCTGTCTTTACTAAAAATTAGCTGGGCGTGGTGGCACACGCCTGTAAACCCTCAGGAGGCTGAGGCATGAGAATTGTTTGAACTCAGGAGGCGGAGGCTGCATTGAGCCGAGATTGAACCACTGCACTCCAGCGTGGGTGACAGAGCGAGACTCCGTCTAAAAAAAAAGAGACAAAGAAAAAACTCAGGGGAAAAAAAAATTGAACAATTTGTTCCATGCATTATCTCTAAATGTCAAAAGGCATTTGTAAGTACAGCAGGGTTCGTGTTCCGCGCTGGTCCAGGGAGGTCCTCATGGCTAGCATAGTTCCTCACACGTGCTCTGGGGCCTACAGATTATCTCTATACCCTGACCCTGGCCCCGTGCACCCCCAGGTCGGCTTCTTCAAGCGGAAACGGCCACCCCTGGAAGAAGATGATGAAGAGGAGGAGTGATGGTGCAGCCTGCCCTCTGTTCTAGCAGGAAGGCTGGGCGTGCGACCAGCACCCCTCCTTTTCCTACGAGTTGCCTCCAAGCTTTGGGTTGGGGCTGTTCTGGAGGGCCCCTTGGTGTCATTCCACTCCCAACAAAGCTGGGCCACCCCCTTCTGCTACCCAATAAAGAGGCTGAGCCCCGATGCTGATGCAGGGCTGCTTCCTTTTGGAACCAGAGGACAGGGGACCAAAGGAATGTTTGGGACAGGGACCTAGGGCTGGTGGAAGTGTGAGCAGAGAGGGTCTCTGCTGCAGAAAAGTTTGCAAATCACTCTTTGGGGAGTGTTGGGGAATACAGAGTTGAGGTGGCAGGTGTAAGGGAAAACAGGGAGAAAGGGTGGCAGGACCTCAAGGAAGATGGGAGGGGGATGAACATGTCTAAGGGGGGGTGAGATGGGGGTAGGAGCATCAGAGAAGGCAGGCTGTGTCCCTGGTGGGCAGCTTGATTGACTGATTGTTTATATTTTTTGAGATAGAGTCTCGCTCTGTCGCCCAGGCTGCAGTGCAGTGGCTCGATCTTGTCTCACTACAACCTCCGCCTCCCAGGTTCAAGTCATTCTCCTACTTCAGCCTCCCAAGTAGCTGGGATTACAGGTGCCCACCACCAAGCCCAACTAATTTTTGGATTTTTAGTAGAGACGGGGTTTGACCACGTTGGCCAGGCTGGTCTCGAACTACTAACCTCAGATGATCCGTCCGCCTCAGCCTCCCAAAGTGCTGGGATTACACCCACCATGCCCAGCCTTACAGTATTTATTTATTTCTGAGACAGAGTCTCACTCTTGCCCAGGCTGGAGTGCTGTGGTGCAATATTGGCTCACTGCAACCTCCACCTCGCAGGTTCAAGCAATTCTCCTGCCTTAGCCTCCTGAGTAGCTGGGATTACAGGCACACCACCAAGCCCAGCTAATTTTTGTATTTTTAGTAGAGATGGGGTTTCACCATGTTGGCCAGGCTGGTCTTGAACTCCTGGCCTCAGGTGATCCACCCACCTCAGCCTCCCAAAGTGCTGGGATTACAGGTGTGAGCCACCCCACCCAGCCAGGGCAGCTTTAAATATTATATTTGTTACAATTTCAGAGGGGTAAACTTCACAATGACCTGAGGCTTGGAAAAATAACATGTTCTCCCTGCCTTCCTATTAAAAAAAAAAAAAAAAAAAGCCTTTAAAGCTGTTTGGAGTGAGAAGGGGCAGAGGGAGGCTGGCTCAGCTGTTGCCTGAGGAAGGCAGTGTCATGCGAGGAAGGAGAAAGCATACTTCGTTGCTGCTGTCCCCTCCTCCCCACCAAGAAGGGCCTTCAGCCCGGAAAGAGGATGAGGATGGAAGACAGCTCTCCAGCTTCGGTGAGTGAGTGGAGCTGAGCAGCGGAGGTGGGGAGGTCTCCCTGGAGTCCTGCAGGGTTTGTTCATTCCCAGGTTCAATAAATATTTTTTGGCCAGGCATGGTGGTTCGTGCCTGTAATCCTAGCACTTTGGGAGGCTGAGGCAGGAGGATCGCTTGAGCCCAGGAGTTTTTGGCTGCAGTGAGCTGTGATCATGCCATTGCACTCCAGCCTGAGCAACAGAGAAAGACCCTGTCTCTAAAAAATAAAAATTGGCTGGGCACAGTAGCTCACACCTGTAATCCCAGCACTTGGGAGGCCAAGGCTGGTGGATCATGAGGTCAGGAGTTTGAGACATCCTGGCCAACATGGAGAAATCTTGTCTCTACCAAAAAAAAAAAATTAGCTGGGCATGGTGGCAGGTGCCTGTAATCCCAGCTACTTGGGAGGCTGAGGCAGGAGAATCACTTGAACCCAGGAGACGGAGGTTGCAGTGAGCCGAGATCGTGCCACTGCACTCCAGCCTGGGTGACAGTGTGAGACTTTGTCTCAAAAAGAAAAAAAAAAGAATTAAAAAATATATATAAATATTCATGGAGCACCTTACCACGTGCCTATTCCAGTGCTGGGATGCAGCAGTGAACAAAGCAAAGTCCCTGTCCTCCTGGAACTTACATTTCAGAGGTAAAAAGTGAACAAATAAATAAATGTATGGTCAGTGGCAGTCAGTGCTGTGGGTGACAATAAAGGTGAGGAGAGAGTGATAGATTGTACATGGGTGGCCAGATGCGGTGGCTTACTCCTGTAATCCCAGCATTTGGGAGGTTGAGGCATGTGAATCACCTGAGGTCAGGAGTTGGAGACCACCCTAGCCGACATGAAGAAAACGCATCTCTACTAAAAATACAAAAATTAGCTGGGCATGGTGGTGGCACATGCCTGTAATCCCAGCTACTTGGGAGGCTGAGAGAGGAGAATCACTTGAACCCAGGAGGTGGAGGCTGCAGTGAGCCAAGATCGTACCACTGCACTCCAGCCTGGCAACAGAGAGTGACTGCATCTCAAAAAAAAAAAAAAAAAAAGTATGTGGGTGTTTGGAGGGGTGCTGACATTTTAGGTAGGTTGGTTGGTCAGGGAAGGCCTCCCTGATGAGATAAGCAGGGAGGTGAATGACTGAGCCGTGCAGCTGCCAGTGAAAAGGCCCTGAGGTAGGAGCTGGCTTAATGTGTTCAAAAAAAGCACGGAGCCCATGTGGCTGGAAGCAGGTGGGTGAGGGTCCAGGAGATGGGGAATGGGAGCAGGAACACCCTGAGGCCATGGGGAGGATTTTGGACTGGACAGGAAGTGCTGGGGGAAGCCATTGATGAACAATACAACAGCAGGAGCCATTGGTGTTTTATTTTACCCAAAGGTGTAAATAGCAAATTCTGAAAAGAATATTTTGACATCCATGCATGGCAAGTTTCACGAACAGGTTTCTATTTGGGTGACTGTATGCATTTAAGAAAAGATTAAGCCTTGATCCTTGAACACCAGTCAAATTGCCTCCTCGTTCCGTCACTGCAATTGGATGGCTCCAGACAACTTATCTTGATCCAGCAAAGCGTTTGGCATTTGTCGTTATAGATAAGACATAAATGTGAGCTGGATCATAGAGAGCCGGATTTAGAACTGAACAATTCTGATGAAGCTGAAGATCTCTATGAAGTTCCATCCTGGCCCTGGGCTGCCCAGCATTGTCATGAGTCCCTTGAATGGAGGCAGAGGAAGCCACTCTTCACCTGGCAGATGGCTGCTGTCTGGGAGGGAGCTCCGATACAATGGGTGACTGGAGCAGATTCAAGGCAGCCTTGACAGATTGTAAAGTTGGGTGGAAACCAGCAATATGAAATTCACCAGGGATGAGTGCTGAGTTCTGTGTTGAGGTTCCAAAATATTGGTTACATAAGAATAGTACTGGGAAATCTGGTGAGATGGAAATTTTCTATTGAAAAGAGAGAAATAGAGAAACAAAAGGGAGAAGGAAGGGGGAAAGGTAGAAAGGAGACAGATACACTGGCAGTTTTCATTCTGTCCAAAAGCTTATAATCATTTCCCCCTAAATCAGAAGACCCAACAAGGAGGGGAGACTGCTGTTTTCTGGGAAATGGAGTCCTTGTCTTAGGTATCCAGTCCCCTCCCGGCCACCATACTGTGAGAAAGAGAAGGTGACAAACTAGAAAGAACCAGGGAAGGGACACCAGATAAGGATTTTGCCAGGTGGAAACTGATTGATGATGACAACCAGAAATATTGAACTGAAAGGAAAGAGAACTTGGCTGGGACTAGGGCAAGCCAATAGCCATACTCAAATATGGGGTTAAATGGCTGAGGACAAAGAAGAGACCCAGTTTATCATTCATGAAGCCAGAACCAGAACCATGGAGAATCACCAACTGGTGGAAGAGAAAGGCTGCTGCCAGCCCTGGAAACACTCCTTAGCCATTAGCCCTGCCCAGCAATGGATCATATTGCCTGGGCACAGGTGAATTCCCACCTCACCCTGGGCCAACAATAGCAGCTTTTATTACGCCCCTGCTCCTGTCAGGCTTGTGCTAGACTCTTTACATCATTATTTGGTCATTACACCTCATTTAGTCGTTATAGCAACCCTATGAGGTAGAGATTATGACAACTCTCATTTTAAAGGAAGACTGAGGACCAGAAGGCTGAGTAACTTGCCAATGGCTTAATAAGAGACTTAGGGCCAGGCACAGTGGCTCATGCCTATAATCCAAGCACTTTAGGAGGCTGAGGCGTTTGGAATACCTGAGGTCACAAGTTCGAGACCAGCCTGGCCAACACAGTGAAACCCCGTCTCTTCTAAAAATACAAAAATTAGCCGAGCATGGTGGCAGCCGACTGTAACCCCAGCTTCTTGGGAGGCTGAGGCATGAGAATCTCTTGAATCTGGGAGGTGGAGGTTGCAGTGAGCCAAGATCGTACCATTGCACTCCAGCCTGGGTGACAGCAAAAGATTCTATCTTGATGATCAGTAGCTGCAACACTAGAAGGATAGCAGACCAAGAGCAAAGAAAAATTTCTTTGGCTCCAGGAAATCTCCTGACAAAGAGGAAGGCTCATCAAGCCCTCAAAGCCACCCAGGAAAAGCAGGCACTTTTGGCAAAGGAGCAGAGGAAAGGAAGAGGGCCCAGGTTTAAGTGACTGGAGTCACTCCTACATGATTCCTGGAGGCAGAAACATGACAAGGTATGACTCAGACAACTAGAAGTGAAAGCTCATGCCTTGGAATTGCCAGATGAACATTCCTTGGCCTTTGTTGCATCAAAATTGATGGCGAGAGTTTACTGGTGCAGAGAACCATGGCAAGAGTTTGCCTAAAGAAAACTTTTAGTGGTGTCTTTGTAAATGTCACCTCCCAGAACCTAAAATTCTGCGTATAGTGAAACTTTACATGACCTGGAGATTTCCAAATCTAAAGTCTGTCTGGGGACTCATTCTGAAACGCGGACAAGCCAAGATCAAGAATGAGACCATCTCTCTGACAGATAACACAATGATGAGGAGCACCTAGGGAAGTTTGGTGTCATTTGCTTGGAAGACCTCATTCATGAAATTGCCTCCCCAGGGAAGCATTTCCAGGGGATCTCATGGTTCTTGCACCTTTTCCTCCTCCAGTGGCCCATCATGCTACAAAAAATAGAGTGGTCTTCCTCAAGGAGATTGGCACACCTGGGGATCCAGGTGAGCACCTCAATTAACTCATCTGACAGCTGAACTAGACCCAGGTGCCAAACTGCAGTAAATTTTTATCAATGAAGTGGAAGCGTGTGTTTTTGTTTTCTGGGGAATTTTTATCAAGTATCTTCAGAGAAGATTATTTCCTGCTTTATCTTCAAAAACTGGAAAGGGTAAAAGAAAAGACAGTAGCTTATGTTTATAGCAAGCACCTCTCATCACAGTCCAGTTTCAAGGAAAAATATCAGTTTTTTCTTTTCTTTTTTTGAGACAGAATCTCCCTCTGTCTCCAGGCTGGAGGGCAGTGGCACCATCCCAGCTTAACTGCAACTTCTGCCTCCCAAGTTCAAGTGAATCTCCTGCCTCAGCCTCCCAAGTAGCTGGAATTACAGGCACCCACCATCACACTCAGCTAATTTTTGTATTTTTAGTACAGATGGGTTTTCACCATGTTGGCCAGGCTGGACAGCCTTTTCTACATTGGCTGCCGCCTCATCTGAAATCAGCACATTCCGTGGAGGAAGGAGTCCTGCTTTGTTGCATCTTCTATCCTAGGGTTTCATGTTGGTAAATGAGTAACTCTAGCATTTGTACAAGGCTCCCTAAGACTCCTGCAGCAGTCGACCAAGCCCAGGGACATAATTGAATGTGGAGATTCCTGGGGCCTTGTTCTGAAAAAGACCTGAAATACACATAGGAAGAAAGGCCCAAAAATAAATGCTCACTTGTCGCTGAAAAAAAAAAAAAAGAAAAGAGGGTTACTGTAGCCGTAAAAAATTAAAAAATAAAAAAGAAAGAAGACGCTTATGGGGGATAGGAGGTCATACTATCTCCCTAGCACTGCCTGGGTGTTTTGCCCGGAGAAGGGGGCCATCGAGCAGGGAGTTCTTACACTTTTCTGAGACTTTCATGACCGTGCCCCTTGAGAGTGTGTTGTAAGCAACAGCCACTCCCCACCTACGCAAAAATAATTTTTTGCACCAAATTCTGGGGACTCTTGAACCCCAAGAACCCGAATGATGGGATCCTAATCCCAACACTGCCTTGCAGCCCAGAGTCTGGGAGCGCAGAGCCGGGGCTGCACGGTCGGCCGAAGGTGGGCAGTACTGGGGGGCGGTGGGCGGAGCGCTGCCTGGAGGGGGCGGTGCCAGGGGCCCCGCGGTGTGGCGCGCCGCCAGCAGGGGGCGCCGGCGGCGGCTCCGGGCGGAGACAATCGCGCTGAGCGGGCGCCGCAGCCGGAGCGGGAGCCGGAGCTGCGCAGAGCTGGGGCTGCGCGGGGCCGGGCGAGCGGGACCAGGCAGGAGCCATGGACCGCTAGGGCCCGGCCGAGCCCCGCGATGCCGCCGCCGAGTGGCCCCAGCGTCCTCGCGCGGCTGCTGCCGCTGCTGGGGCTGCTGCTCGGCGGCGCCTCCCGGGCTCCGGGCAAGTCGCCGCCGGAGCCCCCCAGCCCGCAGGGTGAGTCTCCGCCGGGAGGGGCCGCGATGGCGGGCCCGCGCCCCCTGATCAGGCTCCCTCCCGTAAGCCCCCACTTCGCGACGCTAGTGAATTGGGGGCTATTCTGTTCCCTGGATTCGTGTGGGGGGAGCTGAGCGATCTGGGGTCGCCGCTTCTGGGGGAAAGTGGAGGCGGGGAGAGGGAGGCTGGCTGGGGCGGGGGTCTCGGGGAGACACAATGGGGAGCGCGAGGGTCCCCAGGCTCGGCGCCACCGCCCCCTCCCGATTTGTTTTTCTCCCTTCTGGTCCGCGAGGCGCTACTGCCTGAGCCATTGTCTACCGAAGACACCCGCCCAGGGGCGGGCTGGGGCGGGCGCCCGCTCCGCAGCCCCCTGCGGGTTCCTAGCTCCCGACCCCGGCTGGGTGGGGGCGCCCGCATCGGGTGCCACCCTAGGCCCGGACCAGAGGCTGGGCGCCTGGAGCTGGGTGTGAAGGGGGGAGGGGAGAAGGGGGAGTGGGTGAGGCTGTGGGCGGGATTGACTGCTGCTAATGGGGTTCTTCGCCCTGGGGCCTGACAGCTCCCAGCCAGTCCCCCTGGTTTAGAATTTGGGGTACACCAAATAAATGCTGGTAAGCCTATGACGGAGGACGAGCGGCAGTTGTGGGGCTCTGAGAAAAGGGGGTACATTGTGATTCTCAGCTCAGGGCGCATGGCAGGCTTGCGGTCGGGGAGCCATGCTGAGCTGGCTGGCTTTGGGCAGTGCCGGCTGGGAGGGCAGGTGCCTGGGTCCCCGTTCAGCAGGCCTCCCGGCACTCCTGTCCTCTACCCGCCCCCAGATCACCCCCTCCTCATCTCACATCTTCTTCGCAGTGGAGGAGACCCTCCCCAGCCACACACCGGGCCCAGGTGGGTGTGTGAGGTGGGGGTGGGGCTGGCTCCTGCAGCAGGAAAGGATGGGGGAGCGAGACCCGGACTCCGCACCCCACCTGCAAGCCTGGACGCTTAGGGGCCTCCGCCCACTCCAGCCCTGTGCCCACCTCCCGGCTCCTGCTCTCCCTCCCCTGCCTGTGGGCCCCATCTCCGCCTGAAGCAGTGTTCACTCCTCACCCCCCACCCGAAGGAACTGGCAGTAAAAGCAGGGTGGGGGAGTCTGGATGAGGGAAGTGGGGTCCGGATGAAGGGAGAGTTCGGATTTCCTCTTGGGTTGAGGCAGGGCTGGATACTGGATACAGTGGATACCGTATGGAATGTCAGGCTTTGAGAAATGGGGAGGAGTCGCCCTCTGCCTCAGTCTCCCCAGCTCTCTAGGGGAGGAGATGAGGTTTTGCTTAGCAGGAAGAAGCCCTAGTTTCTTAGGACGCCCCTCCCCTTCAAGTCCCTCCACCCCAGGGGAAAGGGCCCAGGGAATTGGCTGGAATAGAGCCAGGATAGGGGGTTCTCTGGGGCAGCTGGCGGGGAGCCCAGGTTGAGGGGAAGCAGGAAGGGAATCTGCTAGGCACCTGCCCCCTTCCCCACCACCCCCAAGGTTGGCACAGATGCTTCCTTCAGGCCTTACCTGCCCACCCCAGTTTTGTTTCCCCAGCCTCCTCCCTCTTCTGAGGCTCTGACTCTTGAACCCAAGGCATTCCCTCAAATGACCGTATCTCAGACTGGGGTCCCTCTCCCCAGCTGCTCTATCCAGCTGCTCCTAAGCCTAGGATGGGGGTGGGAGTAGCCAGGCCCTTCTGGCTTCTCAGAATTCCTACTGGTTGGTGGTGTGGGGGGGTGGATGAGGACCTTGTGCACCTCCTCCTAGGCTCTTCCCTTCTCCCACATGGGCACACAGACCTCCACTCTCCCATATTAGCTGGGTTCCCTTGGGCAAGTCACTTAACCTCTCTGAGCCATAATTTACTCATTTGTAAGACATGGAAGGATAGGATTCAAATTAAAGTAAGAATTAAATCATATCAAATGGGCAAAAAAACAGTAGAGGGGTGCCAGCTTCCTGGAGGACCACGGAGTGAGAGTGGCTGGAGGGTGTGCACCCACCCTGCAGGGTTGGGATCTGGCCTGGGAGGGGAGGGGGACTCAGGGGAACAGCTGGATGGGATGCCTAGGGCAGGCGTGGCGTTGGACTGGGAACCTGAGCTAAGACACCTGTCACTGCTGAGTGTCGGGCTCCACTTTAAGTCTTTCTCTCCCCGAAGTCTCCACAGCACCCTGACCTCCCCAGGTCCTGCTGCTCTCAGTGCCAGCCTCTTCCTTCTGCACTCAGCCCACTCCCTACCTGCCTCCTGGGCACCCCACTGAGGCGTCCGCACAAGCGTGACACACGTTGTTAGCAGGAAGGGAGGGTCAAGATGTGTGTTCTTGAGTGAGGGGCTGTGCTGCGAGGGAAAGGGTGCCCCCGATCAGAGAGACTGCCTGGGAAATCTCCCCCTCACCCCATCTGAGGGCAGGATGCCTGCCTGATGGCCTGGCCAGACTCTCCTGGGGCTGGGGTCAGAGGCATCCCTGGAAAGCAAAAGACTTGGGCTTTCCTCCCCAGCCCCCACCACAATAGTTTCCCTTGGGCCTGGGTTGCCCCCTCCCAGATCTCCTTCCCCTTGCCAGGGCCCCAGCTCCCTGCCTGATCTCCTGGGAGGAATGAGGGCGTTGTCATGGTGATTGACTGTAGCTGACCAGCTGGGAGGGGGCAGGAGTTATTTGTTTGGGCTTTGGGTTGGGGTGAGTGCCTAAATCTGAAGGGAAATAGGCTTATGCAAAGGATTCTGGGAAAAGGACAAATGATGGGAATGACCAGTTTCCTAGTGTCCCCTGTCAATTTTTTCCCAAGACCCCAAACTCTGCCCTAGCCTCCATCCTCCCTTTCAAACTGCTCAATCTTGACCCTTCCCCTCTCTGCCTGTGCACCCAGCTTTACTTAGCCTTTCCCAGCCCTCCCGTCCTTCTCCTCTCTCCAGGCCCAGGGTTAAGAATACCACTTCTAGAGGCAGACTGCCAGGTTTGGATCCCAGATCTCCACTTAACTGTAGTCCAAGTATCTAAACTCTTAAGCCTCAGTTTCCTTATCTGTAAAGTGGACAAAGAGCATATTTTATCGAATCTAATATACCACTCACTGACTGTAAGATGCCCCATTAGTTCAGGTACCAGTAAGAAAGGAAACAATGCTGCCAGTTACGATGATGGCATAGCCGGAGCTTAGAAATGGGAAAATGTGACACAGCGCATGTGTTAGACGAGGAAATGTGGGAAGAGTCCCACCTCCCTCATGGGCTGATGGGTTTCAGTGAGTGCTCTGTGAATGCTGGCTCTTAGATCATGCCTTCTCTAGCCTCAGCCCCAAGGACTCTTGCAAACACAGCCCCTTCCTCTGATCTTGGGGCTCCCCCCAGTTCTTTCTCCCTCCCTCGTCCTCACTCCCTTCACTCTATCTTGCCTACAGAGATCCTGATCAAGGTGCAGGTGTATGTAAGCGGGGAGCTGGTGCCCCTGGCCCGGGCCTCAGTGGATGTGTTTGGGAACCGGACTCTGCTGGCGGCTGGCACCACAGACTCAGAAGGCGTGGCCACCCTGCCCCTCAGTTATCGCTTGGGCACCTGGGTGCTGGTCACTGCTGCCCGCCCTGGCTTTCTCACCAACTCTGTGCCCTGGCGTGTTGACAAGCTGCCCTGTGAGTGCAGGGGCAGGTGGAGTGGGGATAGCAGCTGACCCGCCATCAGCCCCTTCCCAAAATAGTTTCCTTGGGGGTGGTGGGGGAGGCTTTCCAGCAGCTGCGGCCTGGGTTGGGGTATGCAGAGGGGGCTGAGGGAGGGTGAAGCCGCTGGGACTCAGATGGAACGGGTGCCTGTCCAGGGAGTGGGGGACCAGCCTTTCCTGGAGCTGACCAGCTACCCCTCCCACAGTGTACGCATCCGTCAGCCTCTACCTGCTCCCCGAGCGGCCAGCCACACTCATCCTCTATGAGGACCTGGTGCACATCCTCCTAGGCTCTCCGGGTAAGGTTCCCCCTCACCCATGCCAACTCTTCTTCCTTCCCCCGACCTGCTCCCATATTAGCTGGGTGTCCTTGAGCAAGTCACTTAACATCTCTGAGCCATAATTTGTTCATTTGTAAGATGTGGAAAGATAGTGCCTACATCATCAAATTGGAGTGAGAATTAAATCACATCGAACATGCAAAAACAGTACAGAAGGTGTTCAATAAATGTTTATAGTTATTGGGGCTTCTCGTGGTTTCTATTCTCATCTATTCCTACCTCCCCTGCCACCTTTATATTCATGGGTCTACACGGATTTGTTGCGCACCTGCTGGGTGCTCCGGGTGCACAGGAAGTGCAAGGCCCAGAGCGAGCCTGCAGCAGTCCTTGCCTACCCCCAGGCTCACTCAGCTAGAACTTACTTCAGCTCCAAGGCCATGCCAGGCACTGTGGCCGGTGCTGGGAACCATGGTGAGGAAGAAGACCCACTCCTTGCCTTTGGACATTCACAGACAAGTAGGAAGACAGATCATTGCAAGCCCTGAAATAGTTCCAGAGAAGGCAGGACAGTGGAGTGGAGGGCAGCTGCTTTCAGTGCTGAGACGGCCCTAACCTGCGAGGGGACCCAGCTGGGTGAGAGCTTGTGGAATGGAGTGGTCGGCCCTTGTGGACTCAGGAGTGAAGGGGAACCAGAGGCTCCTCCACTGGGGAGGAAGGCCAGGGGGGAACATCAGGGTGCAGGGCAGTAGAGGACAGTGAGGGTATGGGGGCTCCATTCCACTTAGCCAAGGTGGGTTTCGGAGTGTGAGGAACCCCTTCCCAGTTTGTAGTCTCAGCTTGAGCCTTTGTCATTGAGCTCTTTCTTTTCTTTTCTTTTCTTTTTTTGAGGTAAGAGTCTCACTCTGTTACCCAGGCTGAAGGGGCACAATCTTGGCTCATTCAATCTCTGCTTTCTGGGTTCAAGTGATTCTCCTGCCTCAGCCTCCCAAGTAGTTGGGATTACAGGCACGTGTTACCACAGCTGGCTAATTTTTGTATTTTTAGATGGAGTTTTGCCAAGTTGGCCAGGCTGGTCTCGAACGCCTGACCTCAGGTGATCCACCTGCCTTGGCCTCCCAAAGTACTGAGATTACAGGCATGAGCCACCGCGCCCAGCCTCACTGAGCTACTTGTTTGCTCATCTTTGTCACTCTGGTCCCAAGCCAGAGGTTTCCGAGTACCCCTGCAGGTTTCTAAGATGCCAGTGGACCCTTTGTGGCCCCCTAGCTTGAAGTCTCCACATGACGCCCACTGCTTTCAATACAAAGCCCAGGTGCCGTCTCAGAGCTGACAGTGCCCTCCAGAGCCTGGGCTTTTCCCATGCCTGTCCTCCTGTCCTTTCCCTCTTTCCTGGCTGAGTCTTCCACATCCTGCAAGACTCCACAGGGCCTCCCCTGAGTGGGGTGAGCCCAGTTCCCCTAGACCTCTGCATCCCTCCATTTGAATAGCAACCCAGGAGGAATGGCACATCAAAGGATGGACCCCGGAGCTGGGGCTTCAATCCGGGCTTGAGGATTGTGACCTCCGGCAAGCTACTGAACCCCTGCCTGCCTCCATTTCTGCACCTCTAAAACGAGGCTGATAATAAAGGCACCTCCCTCAGGGGCTATTTTCCTAACTGAAGGGGTTAATATAGGTAACCTGCTTAGAACAGTGCCCAGCATAGCTTAAAGCCTAATAAATGTTAGCTGTGGCCATATGGTATTGGAATTGTTTATATGTCTGTCCCCTCCACCCCACCACACACACACACAACCTAAACTGTCTACTCCAGTAGCCACTATCTACATATTAAATTAAAGTAAATTAAAATTAATTTTTTTTTTGAGATGGAGTTTCACCCGTTGCCCAGGCTGGAGTGCAATGGCACAATCTCGGCTCACCGCAACCTCCACTTCCTGGGTTCAAGCGATTCTGCCTCGGCCTCCCTAGTAGCTTGGATTACAGGCATGTGCCACTGCGCCTGGCTCATTTTGTACTTTTTGGTAAAGACAGAGTTTCTCCATGTTGGTCAGGCTGGTCTCGAACTCCTGACCTCAGATGATCAGCCCACCTCGGCCTCCCAAAGTGCCGGAATTACAGGTGTGAGCCACCACTCCTGGCCTCATGAAGTTTTTAAGCATTAAAAATTCAGTTCCTTAGTCACACTAGCCACATTTCAAAAGCTTAACAGCCACGTGAGTCCAGTGGGTACCATAATGGGCAGCACAGCTAGAGAACATTCCCATCACAGCAGACAGTTCCAGTGGGTACCCTAAAGGAAGCACCCCACTAGGCTGTGAACTTGAGGGCAGGGAATTCTGTCAATCATCTTTGGGCCCCCAGTGTCTAACCTGGTGCCTGCCACATAGCAGACCATACTGTATGAGCATCTGGATCGCATCATTTTATAGGTTCTGTAAGGAAACTTTCTAAGAAAACAAGTAAATTGCTCAGGGTCACACAGAGATTTCAGGTCCATGTCCCTTGCAAGTGAACATTCTATGACTGCCCAGCTTTCTCCCCAAGGCATCTCCCTCCCTGGCCTTCCGAAGTGGCCTGACCCAGTGTCCCTCTTCTCCTTGGATACTGGCTTTCTGCTCTGGTCCCTGAGGATCCCTGTCCCTAGTCAGGCCACTGCAGCCCCTCTCTCCCTCCAGGGGCCCGCTCCCAACCCTTGGTGCAGTTCCAGCGCCGGGCTGCCCGCCTGCCTGTCAGCTCCACCTACAGCCAGCTCTGGGCCTCGCTCACACCTGCCAGCACCCAGCAGGAAATGCGGGCTTTCCCTGCCTTCCTGGGCACTGAGGCCTCCAGCTCAGGTAACCTGGGTGCCCAACGTGGACGGGGTCTCCCTGGGCTCAGGATCAGCCCTCAGCCCTGTGCCCTCATCCTTCAGGCAATGGCTCCTGGCTGGAGCTGATGCCCCTGGCTGCTGTGAGCGTGCACCTGCTGACAGGTAATGGGACAGAGGTGCCACTCTCAGGCCCCATTCACCTGTCCCTGCCCATGCCCTCCGAGACTCGTGCCCTGACCGTGGGCACCAGCATTCCAGCCTGGAGATTCGACCCCAAGAGTGGTAAGTGCCTCAGGGGGTTGCAGGTGATGGAGCTGAGGGCAGAAAGTGGGACCTGAGTGGGAGGGATTCAAGTGTGACAAAACCCCTACCTCTCCCAGGGCTGTGGGTGCGCAATGGCACTGGTGTAATCCGGAAGGAAGGCCGGCAGCTCTACTGGACCTTCGTCTCCCCCCAGCTGGGGTACTGGGTGGCCGCCATGGCCTCCCCCACGGCTGGTAAGAGTGGTGGGGCAGTGGGGGTACAAGCCATGGGGGAGGGGCCTGGGAGACTGGACTTCTGAAAGGCAGGAAGGACATCCACACCTGGACGCTAAGCCCTCACCTGGCACAGGGCTGGTCACCATCACGTCGGGCATCCAGGACATTGGCACCTACCACACCATCTTCCTGCTCACCATCCTGGCAGCCCTGGCCCTGCTGGTGCTCATCCTGCTCTGTCTGCTCATCTACTATTGCCGGTGAGCACCAGGCTTCCCCCACCTTCCTCTCTTCTCCTTTCCTCTGACTGAGGCCTGTACCTGCACAGGGCCCTGGGGCTCCCAAAATGCATAAAATCCACTTCTGGTCCTCCAAGGGCAGACAGGATAACTTCCTGCGCACATGAAGGACCTGAAGGGCTGGTGCTGGTGGCTGAAGACAGCGGGGAGGTGGGAGGGGAGGCAGGGACCCTCCAGAGAGATCTGCCACTGCCCCTACCAGCCCTGCTCTCACTCCCAGAGGACTCCAGGCCGGACACACCCACAGACGGCTTCTGTGCTCCTCCCGGTTCTCACAGCACGTCCTACATGCAAAGGAGTGCAGAGTTTACGTCCAGGGGAACCCCAAATGGACACGGCTCCCTGCCATCTCTCCTGAGCACCCAGGCACTCTCCCCACCTCTTCCAATATATTCATCCCTTGTCTTGTATCTGAGGGGGTTCGAGGCCTGCTCTGGCCCTCACCCTTTCCTGAGAGGCCCCTTCTGCTCCCTCTCTTCCAGGAGGCGCTGCCTGAAGCCGAGGCAACAGCACCGCAAGCTGCAGCTAGCGGGGCCCTCAGACGGTAACAAACGAGACCAGGCCACCTCGATGTCCCAGCTCCACCTCATCTGTGGGGGACCCCTGGAGCCCGCCCCGTCGGGGGACCCCGAGGCTCCGCCTCCAGGCCCCCTCCACTCGGCCTTCTCCAGCTCCCGGGACTTGGCCTCCTCCCGGGACGACTTCTTCCGCGCCAAGCCGCGCTCTGCCAGCCGCCCGGCCGCCGAGCCTTCGAGTGCCCGTGGGGGCGAGAGCGCTGGGCTTAAGGGCGTGCGCTCGGCCGAGGGCCCTGGCGGGCTGGAGCCCGGCCTGGAGGAGTATCGGCGGGGGCCCTCGGGGGCCGCAGCTTTCCTGCACGAGCCGCCCTCGCCGCCGCCGCCCTTCGACCACTACCTGGGCCACAAGGGGGCGGCCGAGAGCAAGACCCCCGACTTCCTGCTGTCGCAGTCGGTGGACCAGCTGGCGCGGCCGCCGTCGCTGGGCCAGGCGGGGCAGCTGATCTTCTGCGGCTCCATCGACCACCTCAAGGACAACGTCTACCGCAACGTCATGCCCACACTGGTGATCCCCGCGCACTACGTGCGCCTCGGCGGCGAGGCGGGCGCCGCGGGCGTGGGCGACGAGCCGGCCCCGCCTGAGGGCGCGGCCCCCGGCCCGGCGCGCGCTTTTCCCCAGCCTGACCCCCAGCGCCCGCAGATGCAGGGCCACCCGGGCGCGGGGGGCGAGGGCGGCGGGGGCGGCAGCGAGGGCTGGGGGGGCGGGCGCGCAGCGCCCGTCAGCGGCTCGGTCACCATCCCGGTGCTGTTCAACGAATCCACCATGGCGCAGCTCAACGGGGAGCTGCAGGCGCTGACCGAGAAGAAGCTGCTGGAACTGGGCGTCAAGCCGCACCCGCGAGCCTGGTTCGTGTCCCTCGACGGGCGCTCCAACTCGCAAGTGCGTCACTCTTACATCGACCTGCAGGCGGGCGGCGGGGGCCGCAGCACCGACGCCAGCCTGGACTCAGGCGTCGACGTGCACGAGGCGCGGCCCGCGCGCCGCCGGCCCCCGAGGGAGGAACGGGAGCGCGCCCCGCCCGCCGCGCCGCCGCCCCCGCCCGCGCCCCCGCGCCTGGCGCTCAGCGAAGACACGGAGCCCAGCAGCAGCGAGAGTCGCACGGGCCTCTGCTCTCCCGAAGACAACTCACTGACGCCGCTGCTGGACGAGGTGGCGGCGCCCGAGGGACGGGCAGCCACGGTACCCCGGGGGCGGGGCCGCAGCCGCGGGGACAGCTCCCGCAGCAGCGCCAGCGAGCTGCGGCGCGACTCGCTCACCAGCCCGGAGGACGAGCTGGGGGCGGAGGTGGGCGACGAGGCGGGAGACAAGAAGAGCCCGTGGCAGCGGCGGGAGGAGCGGCCGCTGATGGTGTTCAATGTCAAGTAGGCCCGCGCCGGGCCTGGCACCGCCCCTCCTGCGCGGGCCCGCACCCGGGGTGCGCGCCCTGGGGGCCTGCGGGGCCCTGATGCGTTGCCCCCAGCCGTAGGCCGGAGAGGGACCCAGGGGCCTCGGAGCCGTTCCGTGGTAGGTGCCGGGTTGTGTCTTACAAGGGACCCTGTGTCTGCCTCCAAGCCGGGGAGGAGGGGGGTCCAGCCCCCACGGGGAGGTGCCGGGGAGGAGGGCTGGGGGGAAGCAGTGCCTGTGTAGCGTGGCTGTATATAGAAAGCTCTATTGTGGGAAAGCTGGAGGGGTGACCCAGCCTCAGCTACTAGTGTGAGGGCTGGGAAGGAAGGGGGCATTCTCTATGGCCCCCTGGGAGGGGAGGGAGTGCTGCTTGCTGACTAGCCCACCTCTGGGCTACGATGTCACAGGGCTGGTGGCTGGGGCAGCTCTGGGGACTAGGGGGTAATGTGATATGGCCGTTGTGGGCAGCAGCAAATATAAACTGGTGAGGTTAAGGCCGTGTGTGTCTTTCTGTGGGGAAGGGGAGGGGAGTGCTGACAGTGGAGCGAACTCTTGCTCTGGGGCCCTGGGGAGGGCAGGCAGGGCGGCAAATCACACGCTGTTAAGAAAGTGTACAAACTTTATTGGAACGCGCGCGCGCGCGCACACACACCCCTGTGGATAGGGAAAAGCACCTGGCCACAGGGTCCACAGAAACGGGGAGAGGATGGCAGCTTGTAATGTGGCTTTTGCCCCAACCCCCTTCTGACAGGCAAGGCTTTAGATTGAGGCCCCACCTCCCATGGTGATGGGGAGTTCAGAATGGGGGCCAGGGAGAATTTGGTTGGGGAGAGGAGCTAGGGAGGCCTGAGCAGAGGGCACCCTCCAAGTGGGGTCCCGAGGGCTGCAGAGTCTTCAGTCCTGTCCCTCACAGCAGCTGTCTCAAGGCTGGGTCCCTCAAAGGGGTGTCCCAGCGCAGGGTCTCCCTGCGCAAACACTTGGTGCCCTTGGCTGAGCAGCGGAAGCCGGCAGGACAGCAGTGGCGCTGATCGGCACAACAGACGCCCTGGATGGTCAGAGGGGGACGAGAGGGTTGGACATGGCGGGACCAGGTCCCTGGCCATACCCAGCCCCACGGTGGGGGGTGGCACTGACCTGGCGGTAGGGACAGCAGGCCCAGCCCCCTTGGCTGTCTCGGCAGCAGGTCTGGTCATCATGGCAGAAGTGCCCTGCCCCACATTCGACGTCCCTCATGCCCACGTGAGGGCCACGGGCCAGGAAGGTGGCAGGCTGGGCAGAGACCGCTTCCTTCTCACAGGATCGGGCCTTCACGTTGCAGGTGTAGCCAGCTGGGCAGCAGTGCTGGCGATCCTCACAGCACACAGCCTGGTGGGGAGGGGGTGCAGAATGGCATTACGTTCCGTCCCTTCGCCGGGTTTAGCGCCCTTACCCAGGGGCAGGCAGGGAGGCACTCACATGGGGCAGCTGGCAGCAGGCCCAGCCCCCGCCCAGGCTCGGGCAGCAGGTCTGCCCAACTGGACAGCTGGTGTGCTGGTCGCAGCCGATGTCTCTGGGGTGGGATCCGGAAGCCTGGCGGGCAGGCATCTTCTCCAGCCCAGCCACGATCTTGGGTCCCCGCTGACACCGCCCCTCGGCGACACACGTATAGCCCTGGGGGCAGCAGTGCTGGTGGTCCGAGCAGCAGACAGCCTGGGGATGGGCAGAAAAGGCCGTTCTAGGTAGCGACATGTGGGGCACAGTGCCGAGCCCCTACCTCCTCCAGCCTGCCTCTCCTGCTCATAGCGCCTCCGGCTGGGGATGAATCTGACAGAGCTGGGTGCCACCTATGGGTGAAGCAGAGGGCAGAAAGCAATAGGAGTCTGGCCACCACCTGCCCAGGCCAAGGTGCTGTCCCCTCCCATGTACCTCTGGGGCTGGACAGCAGCCCCACTCTCCAGACATGAGTTGGCAGCAGGTATTGGAGGGGGGACAGCTGGTGACGTTATCACAGGGGACATCTCTCTTCAAGGCTTGTGGGTCCGGCAGGCTGAGGTGAGCCGGGGCCTTCTCCATCCAGGGTACCTGATGGGTCCCCTGTTCACAGGTACCCTTCTGTGTGTCACACGTAAATCCTGAGGGGCAGCAGTGTATGTGGTCCTCACAGCACACAGCCTAGGGCGGATAGGGAAGGGCCAGTGGGCACTGGGGTCCAGCTGGCTGCCACAGTGCTCAGCTCACCCAACCACCACCCCTGAGTACCTGCGTAAAAGGGCAGCAGCCCCAGGCCCCCGACTGTAGGCGGCAGCAGGTGTAACCATCTGGGCAGCTCACCTCCGTGTCACATTTCACATCACCCACTGTGAGGAAGACAGAGGACAGGTCAGAAGTGGCACTGGGGACCCTCAGGGGTATCCACACTTTGCCAGCTCCACAGCTGGAACCAGGTATTGAAGATGGAGGGTACCATTTACACCATCATGCAGTGATCTTACTGCCAGGCCCAAAACGGAGGAAAGGGGCCCCACCCCTGAATCTGTGCCTGCCTCTGATACTTGTGTGTGCAGGCAGCTTGGTGAGGAGGTCCGTAGCGTGCTCCTTGGAGAGGCACTTATTCTGGATCAGGTCACACACACTGTTTTGGGGGCAACAGTGCAGGTGGTCGGAGCAGCAGGTGGCCTGAGTGGGACAGGGGTGGGTTTTTGTCACTTCCAGGCTCAGTAGCGCACAGGGAGCAGCCAGCCTGATGGCTGGCACTGCTCCAATCCCCCACTAGGGGGTGGCATGAGTCCAGGATCAGCCAGGCTCCCAGCAAGCAGCCAGCCAGCCCCAGGCCCCAGAGACCCTATAAGGTGCATGGCAGGGCCAGGTGGCTGGGGGCACACAGCCAAGCTGGCTCCATCCCCTCACTCACATTGGGCATTGGGCAGCAGCCATACTTCCCACTGGGCAGCTCACAGCAGGTAGAACCATCAGGGCAATGGGATTGTGCATCCGGACACATGACCAAGCTGGACAAAGCCACTGGAAGAGGAGCAAGCATGAGGGGCACCCAGGGTGGACGGAACTTTTTCCCACACTTGGAGTCAGTGAGATGCCGCCCCAGCCCCAACCTGATGCTCTCCCACTTCCTCACCTGCCCTATTAGTCCTCTGTGCAGGGATCTTCTTTGCCAGAGGATGGGTGCCCGTGGGTGTGATGCAACGGATGTGAACCAGGTCGCAGGAGGCACCATGCGGACAGCAGTGCACCCTGTCTTCACAGCAGGAAGCCTGAGGAAAGATAGTCCTGACTCTGTCTTCACCCCCGTGCCCCTAGCCGCCACCCTCTGCCCCTACCTCCCTCCACATACCCCCATCTCCCCAGATTTGTACCTGGGGCATGGGACAGCACCCCCAGGAGCCATCAACCATAATGCAGCATGTGGAGGAGTCAGGGCATTCGAACTGGCTATCAGGGCACTGGACGGCACCCACGGAGTTGTTACCTGTGGACCAGATGACCCAGGATTCTACCAATCCACTTGGGGAAGGTGACTCCCCCGTCACGCAAGAGCTAGTGGCACCAGAGTCTGCAGGCCCAGCTACTGGGGCTTGGGGGTGACACTAGGGCTCAGTGATCTCCTAAGCATGCCTAACTCACCCTCCTCATGATCCAGCCCCTCCCTCAGCAAGATGGCATGGGGCAGGGGCATCCATTGACCATGTTGGCATTAGACCGGCCCAGCAC
This sequence comes from Cebus imitator, assembly GCF_001604975.1. NCBI lineage: Eukaryota > Metazoa > Chordata > Mammalia > Primates > Cebidae > Cebus > Cebus imitator. Next base: position 943,311 of record NW_016107888.1, on the reverse strand, counting down.
AACCTCCCGCACCCCCACGCCTGGGCCTGGAGTCTTGTACTTTCTCCTGCCCCTCCTATCCCCAGTGCTGCCCCTCTATCCGCAGCAGGGGTGTGGCTTAGTACAGATGCCACATGAATGAAGGCACGAGGGCAGGAATCAGGGCTATCCAGCCAGCCTGGGTTCCAGGCTCTACATGCTGCCCGTCTGTCTGCCCTGCACCCGCACCCTGGCTGCACCTGATCTTTGGAAGCAGGATTGCCCGTCTGCACTGCAGTGGAAGCCCCGTGGGCAGCAGTGATGGCCATCCCCGCATGCCACGGCCTGTGGGACACAGAGAAGCCTGCATTAGCAAGGCCCTTTTATCTGCAGGTGGGAGAATGCAGGAAAAGCATAAATGCAGACGTGAGTCCCTCCATCGGGCTGATGGCACGCTTACCTCTGGGAAGGGGCAGCAACTGGAAGTCCCTGAGACAGTGAGGAGGCAAGAGTGGCCGGCAGAGCAGTGGGCATCAACCTGGCAGGGGCCACCCAGAGGCCTGCTCAGTGTTGTGGGCCATTTGTCCTGGAAAGACAGGGGAGATGATAAACCACAGACTGGTGCCTGGCATCCTCCTCTGGCCAATCCAAGATGACCCTTTGGGAAAACCCAGGCTGCCAGCTCTTGCCTAGGCTGAGGGGCGCTCACCAGAAGGGGACTGCAGCAGCTGTAGCTGGCTCCTCCGGGGTCCAGGCAGCAGGCCACAGGGCAGAACTGACCATCTGGGCACCAAGTTCCAGCCACCAGCCCTGCTGTTAAGGCCACCCAGCTCACCAGGGTCCACATGGTCTGCCTGCAAAGTACCAAGGAGCATCTGGCAACTGCTTAAGCCCGTGCCACCCTTGATTCTGAAGCCACTCAGTCCCCCAGCCCCAGGCCAAGGTCCTGGCCTGGGACTGCCTCAGCCTCCTCGACACCTCCCTGTCCAGGCAGGCAAAAAGCTGCAGGGGCTGAGTCAGCTGACTACAACGCCCTGTGTGTGACCTGCCCCAGCGCCTGTGGACCCGTGAGCATGAATGCTGATGTGTATACATGTGCGTCCGAATCCCCAACACATGATTTAACAACTGGGCCTCGCTGGGCAGGCTTACGAGTTAGAAAGATGTGATTTTTGTGGGTCTGATCTGTGCAGATGTGGGATATCTCTGAGGTGAGGGGAAGGCATCGGTAGCCATGGGAGAGGACAGGGCTAGAGTACAGGGAGGGAGTCCCCCCAGAAAAAAACCAGGGTTCCCCTCCAGATGCCTCCTTGCCTGACACCATGTTCATACCTGCACCCCACTAAGGCTTGCGGGAAGTGGCCACATGAGGACATGAGAAACCACAGGGGTGAGAAGGTTGTGAAAAAGGAAGTATGGTGGCCAGCGGAGTCTGGGCTGCCCTCCCCAGAGGCCAGTCACCACCTGCCATTAATGTCCCCTCCTCACCCAGGGAAGGGGACACAGAGGATAGGTCCGCCTTTGAGACACCTGTGTTCTGAGGGTCCCCCACACCTCTAGGGCCCTCTGAGATTCCCCAAGCATGCTAACCCCCACCCCTGCCTCTCCCTCTATTCTGGAAGTGAAACTCAGCCACATGTGGAGAGAGACCATGTGTGCCCACTGGGCTGCCCATCTGAGTCACCAGGAGGAACTGAGCTTTGAGTCTCTGTGGGGAGCAGCCTTTCACTTCCTAAACAACTCTTCTCCCAGGCTCAGCTAGCCCAGCTAGCTCAGGGGGGTGGCCAGAGAGGTTATGCAGCCTGAAGGAGTGACAACCGTCTTGTAATTGGCTCCTAAGCCAGTTAGTTACAAGACTCTCCATATTTTATTTCTGTGCAATGACCATCCAAAGTAGTAATTAACATCTTTACTTTTATTTTAGAGATGAGGTATTGCTATGTTACCCAGGCTGGACTCAAACTCCTGGGATCAAGCAACCCCCCACCTCAGCCTCCCAAGTAGCTGGGACTTCGGGTGCGTGCCACCACACCTGCTCACTTTTTTTTTTTTT
>NW_016107888.1:929757-941120 GCF_001604975.1 Cebus imitator | reverse complement strand
ACACCTGGCTAATTTTTGTATTTTTAGTAGAGATGGGGTTTCACCATGTTGGCCAGGCTGGTCTCGAACTCCTGACCTCAGGTGATCCACCCGCCATGGCCTCCCAAAGTACTGGGATTACAGGAGTGAGCCACCATGCCCAGCTGACATGGCATTTTAGATTACTTTGGTATAAGTAATCTAGAGATTATTTAAAGTATGCATAGATTATATGCAAATACCACACCATTTTATTTAATTAATTTATTTATTTATTCATTTATTTTGGAGACAGAGTTTTGCTCTTGTTGCTCAGGCTGGAGTGCAATGGCATGATCTTGGCTCACAGCAACCTCTGCCTTCCACGTTCAAGCGATTCTCCTGCCTCAGCCTCCTGAGTAGAGGGGATTACAGGCATGTGCCACCATGCCCGGCTAATTTTTATATTTTTAGTAGAGACGGGGTTTCGCCATGTTGGTCAGGCTGGTCTCAAACTCCTGACCCCAGGTGATCTGCCCGCCATGGCCTCCCAAAATGCTGGAATTACAGACATAAGCCACTGCGCCCGGCCTATTTTTATTTTTTTTGAGACGGAGTCTCGCTCTGTTGCCCAGGCTAGAGTGCAATGGCTCAATGTCGGCTCACTGCAACCTCTGCCTCCTGGGTTCAAGCGATTCTCCTACCTCAGCCTCCCGAGTAGCTAGGACTATAGGCACATGACACTATATCCAACTAATTTTTGTATTTTTAGTAGAGATAGGGTTTCACCATGTTAGCCAGGATGGTCTTGATCTCTTGACCCAGTGATCTGCCTGCCTCAACCTCACAAAGTGCTGGGATTACAGGCATGAGCCACTGCGCCCAGCTATCACACCATTTTATGTAAGGGACTTGAGCATCTGCAGATTTTGGGGTCCTGAAACCAGTTCCATGAAGGGACACCTATAACATGTCACACATCAGGTCATTGTGACAACAGGCTTTGATGGGCCCAGAACATATTGGACCTGGATTCATATCACTAGCAGCACGATAGGCAGTGCCTGGGAATGGACCCTAAGCCCCAGGGGGCTAGGTGCATCAGGTAGGACAGAAACGGTACAGGGACTGCCTGGAAATCGCACTTGGGTCGTAATCCTAGAATTGCCAACTGTGATGGCCTGAGAAATTGCTCCCTGTCTGTGCCTCAGTTCCCCCACGAGTCTGTGTGTGGACACCACTGTGGGGGAGGGGCAGGAAATCTCCCCACCCTGTCACTCACACCCTCTGCTCCACCTGGCTTTCCTCAAGTGCCCCTCCCCTAACTCAACATCCCCAAGAGGCCACCTCCTGGCCAGATAAGGATGAAGTTGACTGGTCCTGGACAGTGGACCCTCTCCTCAGCCCCACAGCTCCCGGGCAAAGCACCTGCAGCTGGCACCACATGCTCCCTGGGTGTTCTTAGCAGGCTGTCTGCTGCCCTAGCTTGCTGGGAAGGGGAGCCTGTTTGCACAGGACTGTTCGGCTCCCCGGTGAGTTACCTGTGCATGTGCCCCCTCCTGTTTACACTGAGTTGAAGGAGTATAGTGTATGTTTCTACTCAATACATGCACGCGCAAACAGAAGCAGGGATGAGGAGGCAAGCCACACACACCCTCTCACCGCCACCCTACACCGCCAAAACAGCCAGAGGGGACAGCAGCCTCTTCAAGCCCTAGCTCTGCTATCTTCCACTAGGTGGCACCCCCTAACTCCGAGTGCCAAGGGGAGAGGAAATTCCCAAAAGGGGAGCCAACGTCGCTACAAATGAGCAGGAAAAAGTGGCTGGGAGAGGCGGAAGTTAGCTCCTCCCACCCCCTACAAGAGGAAGTAAGGAGGAGCCAGACCAGGTTCTGTCACCACTCCCAAGTCCCTACTACCTTCGAGAAGCCAAGGTCTCAGGTCCCGTTCGCAGGCCCTCGGAGCTCCCAGCCCGGGGTCGCGCGCCCCTCTGGCTCCAGGCCGCCGCGGGGACCACCCAGCACCACAACGAGAGGGGAAGAAGCCGGCACCTACCGATAGGGGTAGATCTGGCTCAAGAATGGCGTGGTCCCTGCTTTGGGGGAAAGGGCTTCTGCTTCCAGGAATGCTAGGGAGGGAGAGCCCCCTTCTAACGGGGGTCACTGCAATTACTGCTTCCTCTCCCCCATAGAACTCCCTCCAGTGTATAGGAACCCCCAAAGGAGTTTCAATAAACGGGTATTCTGTTATCTCCGGCTGATACTCCAGGGGGACCTCAAGCCCACATGGCCCTGGCCGGACCCCTGGGTAGGAGCAGGCGAGAGGTCTGCGCGGCCGCCCTCCTACCTGCGTTCGGGTCCGCAGTCCCTGGGTAGCAGCAGCCAGCCAGGCAGCTCGCAGACTACAAACCCCAGCGCGATGACCCGCCCACCTCAGCTTCCATTGGGTGGGATCCGGGATGCCACGCTCCCATTGGCTACTTGTCGACGTGGAGGCGGGGCCAGCCTGGAATGCTGTGTTTCTTTTCTGCTCAAATCACTCACCTCCCGACTTCCTTTCGCCCCACACCCCATTTCTAGGGATCATGTGATTGGAGAATCATGTGACGCCGGGCCAGCCTCAACAGGGCAGCCGGTGCTCGCCTTGCTGCCTTCCCACACCGATCCTGCAGCCGCCTGGGGGAGTTTCCTAGAGATGATAGCGCGTGTGTGGGGCATTGGGAATATTTGTGCTCCCATTTCTGTTTTTTAGAGTGATGGTTGCCCAAGCGGATCATAGCTTACTACAGCCTGCAACTCCTGATCCCAAAGCGATCTTCCTATTGCAGCCCGTCAAGGCGCTGGGATTACAGGCGTGAGCTACCGGGCTGGCTCGCTCGCTCCTATCCTATACTGCGCTGCCCTGCCCTGTCCCGTCCTGCCCTATTCTGCAAACTCGGATGACATGCTAGGCAGGCCCCAGAGGGAGTTGAAGGATGGATTTGAAGACAAAGATAAACAGCCCCCAAATCCTTTCCTCAAGGTGCTCAGCGGGGCAGGAGCGGGGGGCAGGGGTTGGTAGGAGACAGGCTCAAGCTGGATCTAATTTAAGATACAACGTTGTGCGCAGGTGCCAGGTGTAGGGAGTAGGTTGGCTCCAGGTGAGGAAAAAGCAGGGGTTTTGTTATTGTTGTTTGAGATAGAGTCTAGCTCTGTCGCCCAGGCTGGAGTGCAGTGGCGCGATCTCCGCTCACTGCAATCTCCGCTTCCGGGCAAGCTATTCTGCCTCAGGCTCCGGAATAGCTGGGATTACAGGCGCCTACCACCACGCCCAGCTTGCTTATTGATTGATTGATTGGTATTTTTAGTAGAGACAGGGTTTCACTGTGTTGGCCATAGCTGGTCTCGAACTTCTGACCTCATGATCCACCCGCCTCGGCCTCCCAAAGTGCTGGGATTACAAGCCTGAGCCACCGCGCCAGGCCGGAAGAAGAGATTTAATTCCACTTTAGGATCATCTCCTTGAGCTGAGTCTGGGAAGATTTTAACGGGCAGGTGGAGGGAGAGAATTTTGGAAGAGCCCTGGGAAACCAGATGGGAAGGGCAGGCTTGGCAGGGATTGAGTGCCACGTTCAATGCCAGTGGGCTTGAGGCGCTGCTGGGTGCCTGGCACAGGTTAGAGTGCAGCGGGGGCTGTCAAAGGGGAAGTGGCTTCCTAGTCTCCATGGTCCTGCCTTCGAGGAATTGATACGAGGGAGTGAGGAGAGAAAATGTACCACAGAACAGATTAGCCAGAGACAAGAGTCAGGCTGCTCCGTGCCAAAGGGCCTGGGCCAATCAGAGATGGGTGATGGGAGATGGGCCAGGAGAGAGGAGAGCACCAGGGAAAGCCTGTGCTGGAGGAAAGGCCAGTGTCTGCACAGGGGATGGAGACTGCTGTAGCCTGAGCAAGGAACTGGAGCTGAGGGTGAGGCAGGGGCAGAGGCACAGCTAGCCAAGCTCCAGGCGGCAGGAGTCTGAGCAGGGAAAGGGGGCCGAGCTGTGGAGTCATGTGGCAGGGATTCTAAGCCTAGAGCTAGAATGGATCTAGACGGCAGATAAGACACCTGGCCTGCTGAGGACCTAGGACTAGTCTGTGCCCTGGTGACACATTTGTGCTGATTTTCCTTACTGTGTATCTTGAGACAAGGGAGTATAGTTTATGCTTCTGTTGAAATACACACACACGAAACTTTCATGAAATAGTAGGTGAATCAATCAATGAACCTATTAATTATAACCTCCCAGAACCAGAAAAAAATACAGGTAGAAAAAAAAAAAGGTTGGGCTCAGTGGCTCACACCTGTAATCCCAGCACTTTGGGAGGCTGAGGCGGATGGAACACAAGGTCAGGAGTTCGAGACCTGTCTGGCCAACATAGTGGAACCCCACCTCTACTAAAAATACAAAAAATTAGCTGGACATGGTGTCAGGCGCCTATAATCCAGCTACTTGGGAAGCTGAGGCAGGAGAATTGCATGAACCCGGGAGGCCGAGGTTGCAGTGAGCCGAGATTGTGCCACTGCACTCCAGCCTGGGCAACAGTGCAAGACTGTCTCAAAAATAAATAAATAAATAAATAAACACCTAAACTGACTGAAACAAATATTACAAAGTCTAATCGTTAAAGTAGTGATTCTTGAGCAGCAGCGATTTTACTGACCAGGGACATTTGGGAGTGTCTGGAGACAAGCTGGGTTGTCACAAGCGATTTTACTGACCAGGGACATTTGGGAGTGTCTGGAGACAAGCTGGGTTGTCACAACAGGGTGGAGGGGCACTGGCATCTGGTGGGTAGGGCCAGCAATCCCGTAAACATCACTCAACACAGAACAATCCCCCACAACAAAGAAGTACCCTGCTCGAAAGGTGAATAGTGCTGAGACTCAAAAACCTACTTCACAAACATTTTTTTCTCTCTCATTTTTATTTTATTTTATTTTTTAACATCGGAGGGGTAAGGTACCATGATAACAAGGTCTGTAATCCCTACTCGGGAGGCAGGAGAATCGCTTGAACCCAGGAGGTGGAGGTTGCAGTGAGCTGAGATCATGCCACTGCACTCCAGCCTGGGAAACAGAGCCAGACTCTGTCTCAAACAACAACAACAAAAAATAAAGATAAATAAAGTGTACAACTGAGTGGTGTTTAGTGTCTTCAGTTATGCAGCATTGCTGCAATCAGTTTAAGACCATTTCCATCACCGCAAAAGGCAGCCTTGTACCGTTTAGCCATCACTATTCCCCTCACCCTCCCTAACTCTAGACAACCAGGGATCTACTCTCTACCTCTAAAGGTTTGCCTATTTTGGACATTCCATATAAATGAAATTTTATAATATGTGATCTGCAACTGGCTTCTTTCACTTAGCATAATGTTTTCAGAGCTTATCACGTAGCATGTATCAGTATCTCATTTCTTTTTTTTTTTTTAAAGATAAAAAAAAAAAAAAAAATAATAATAAAAATGAAGGAGAGGAAGAAAGAGGAAGAGGAAGAGGGAGAGAGAACGGAAGTGTTGCTTTATTGCCCGAGGTAGAATGCAGTCTAAAAATGGGTATTGAAAACCTCTTTTATGCTTAATAATGGAAACAGGAAAAAAAATTTTTTTTAATGAGGGAAGAAAATATCAAACAAGCAGCCAACCAAAATTTCATTTAAACCTGTGAGTAGGTGTGATGTGGTGCTGATAAGAGTGTGTATTTTGTGTATTTAAAGTGGAGAGTTCTATAAATGTTTATTAAGTTTACTTGTTCCGGATCTGAGTTCAAGTCCTGGATATCCTTGTTAATTTTCTGTCTCATTGATCTGTCTAATATTAATGTTGAAGTCTCCCATTATTATTGTGTGGGAGTCTAAGTCTCTTTATAAGTCATTAAGAGCTTGTCTTATGTATCTGCGTGCTCCTATATTAGGTGCATGAGTCCTGTTGTTACTTTGATCCTTTTACCATTATGTAATGTCCTTCTTTGTTTCTTTTAGTCTTTGTTACTATTAAAGTCTATTTTGTCAGAGACGAAAGTTACAACTCCTGTTTTTTTTTTTCTCTCCATTTGATTGGTGAGTCTTCCTCCAACCTTTTGTTTAGAATCTTTGTGTGTCCTTGCTTATGAGATGGATCTGGACACAGCATGCCGATGGGTTTTGACTTTTTATTCAACTTGCATGTCTGTGTCTTTGATTGGGGCGTTTAATCCATTTAAATTTGGGATTAATATTGACATTTGTGAGTTTAATATTGTCATTTAATGCTAGCTGGCTATTTTGCCCATAAATTGATATAGATTCTTCATTATAAAGATACTCTTTATCTTTTGGTAAGTTTTTGGGATGACTGATAGTGGTTGTTCCTTTCTGTGTGTAGTGCGTCTTTCAGAAGCTCTTGTAAAGCAGGCCTGGTGGTAATGAAATCTCTGAGTGCTTGCTTGTTCACGAAAAATTTTATTTTTCCTTCATTTCTTTTTTGTTTGCTTCTTTTTGTTTGTTTGTTTGAGACAATCTCACTCCGACACTCAAGCTGGAGTGCGGTGGCACAATCTCAGCTCACAGCAACCTCTCCTTCCTGGATTCAAGCAATTCTCCTGCCTCAGCCTCCTGGATAGCTGGGATTATAGGCATGTGCCATGACACCCAGCTAATTTTTATATTGTTAGTAGAGACAGGGTTTTACCATGTTGACCAGTCTGGTCTCAAACTCCTGACCTCTAGTAATCCACCCACCTCCGCCTCCCAAAGTTCTGGGACTACAAGCGTGAGCCACTACATCTGGCCCTTTTTTGTTTGTTTCTTTGTTTTTGAGACAGAGCTTTCCTCTGCTGCCCAAACTGGATTACAGTGGTGCCAGCTTGTCCCGTAGCCTCAGACCCTCCTAACTCAGCCTCCTGAGTAGCTGAGACTACAGGACATGCCACCACTCCCAGCTAAATTTTGTATTTTTTTTTTTTTATTAATATGTTGCCTAGGCTGGTCTTGAACTTCTGGCCTCAAGTAATCCTGCTGCCTCAGCCTCCCAAAATGCTGAGATTACAGATTACAGGCTGGAGCCACTGTGCCTGGCTTCATCATTCCTTTTTTTTTTCTTGAGACAGGGTCTTGCTCTGTCACCCAGGTTGAAGTGCAGTGGTGCCATCTCCACCTCTGCCTCCCAGCCTCAAGCAATCCTTCCACCTTGGCCTCCCAAATAGCTGGGACTACAGGCGTATATCACCATGTCCCTCGGATTTTTATATTGTTTTTGTAGAGGCAGGGTCTTGCCATGTTGCTCAGGCTAGTGGGCAACTCAAGAGATCCTCCCGTTTCACCCTCCCAAAGTGCTGGGATTACAGGAGTGAGCCACCGCGCCTGGCCTATACAAGGTTTTGTGTGGACATATGTTTTCATTTCTCTTGGGTATATACCTAGAAATGGAATTGGTGGATTTTATAGTAATTCTATGTTTAGCTTTTTGTGTAACTACCAGCCTGTTTTCCAAAGCAGCTGCATCATTTTACATTCCCACCAGCGATGTATGAGGGCTTCAGTTTCTCTTTAGCCTCACCCACAGTTTTTAAAAAAATTTGTTTACTTTTTTTTTATCAGAAGACCTAGAAGCTACAGCCTCATACACAGTTATCTTCTGTTATCACCTGACTTTCTTATCATAACCATCCTAAGTCTTCAGTGTGGGCTAGCGGGCTGGAGACCCAGGAGAGCTGATTGTTGAAATCTGAGGATAGCCTGCCTGCTGGAGAATCTCCTCCAGCTTGGGAAGGCCCGTCTTTCTGTTTTATTCAGGCCCATCCACATTATGGAGGGCAATTTGCTTTACCCAAAATTCGCTGATTCAAATGTTAATCTCATCCAAGAGCACCATCCATTGTAGCACCAATGGAGATACGTTGTTCTACCATCACAGTATTATTTGTTGATTTTTTGGTAGTATTTTCCTTCTTGTTGAACTGTGGGAGCTGTTTATATATTTTGGGTATTGTGTATGCTGCCATGTTGCAGCTGTTTCCTCCCAATCTGTCTCTCATTTGTGGTACACGTTGTTATGTCATCTGAAATCTATTGGTCAATCTTCCTTTGTGGCTTCTGCTTCCCACCACCCCCTCCTTTGCTTAAGAAGTTACAGGCCAGGCAGGCACAGTGGCTCATGCCTGTAATCCCAGCACTTTGGGAGGCCCAGGCCAAAGTGAAAGGATTACTTGAGCCTAGGAATTTGAGACCAGCCTGGGCAACATAGGGAGACCCCATCACTTAAAAAAAAATCATCAAAAAATTTGAAGGTGGCCAGGCACAGTGGCTCATGCCTGTAATCCCAGCACTTTGGTAGGCCAAGGCCGGCAAATCACTTGAAGCCAGGAGTTCAAGACTAGCCTGGCCAACATAGCGAAACCCTGTCTCTACTAAAAATACAAAAATTAGCTCCGTGTGGTGGTGCGCACCTGTAATCCCAGCTACTTGGGAGGCCAAGGCACAAGAATCGCTTGAACTTTGGAGGCAGAGACTGCAGTGAGCCAAGATGGCATCACTGCACTCCAGCCTGGGCGAAGAGTGAGACTATGTCTCAAANACTACAGGCGTATATCACCATGTCCCTCGGATTTTTATATTGTTTTTGTAGAGGCAGGGTCTTGCCATGTTGCTCAGGCTAGTGGGCAACTCAAGAGATCCTCCCGTTTCACCCTCCCAAAGTGCTGGGATTACAGGAGTGAGCCACCGCGCCTGGCCTATACAAGGTTTTGTGTGGACATATGTTTTCATTTCTCTTGGGTATATACCTAGAAATGGAATTGGTGGATTTTATAGTAATTCTATGTTTAGCTTTTTGTGTAACTACCAGCCTGTTTTCCAAAGCAGCTGCATCATTTTACATTCCCACCAGCGATGTATGAGGGCTTCAGTTTCTCTTTAGCCTCACCCACAGTTTTTAAAAAAATTTGTTTACTTTTTTTTTATCAGAAGACCTAGAAGCTACAGCCTCATACACAGTTATCTTCTGTTATCACCTGACTTTCTTATCATAACCATCCTAAGTCTTCAGTGTGGGCTAGCGGGCTGGAGACCCAGGAGAGCTGATTGTTGAAATCTGAGGATAGCCTGCCTGCTGGAGAATCTCCTCCAGCTTGGGAAGGCCCGTCTTTCTGTTTTATTCAGGCCCATCCACATTATGGAGGGCAATTTGCTTTACCCAAAATTCGCTGATTCAAATGTTAATCTCATCCAAGAGCACCATCCATTGTAGCACCAATGGAGATACGTTGTTCTACCATCACAGTATTATTTGTTGATTTTTTGGTAGTATTTTCCTTCTTGTTGAACTGTGGGAGCTGTTTATATATTTTGGGTATTGTGTATGCTGCCATGTTGCAGCTGTTTCCTCCCAATCTGTCTCTCATTTGTGGTACACGTTGTTATGTCATCTGAAATCTATTGGTCAATCTTCCTTTGTGGCTTCTGCTTCCCACCACCCCCTCCTTTGCTTAAGAAGTTACAGGCCAGGCAGGCACAGTGGCTCATGCCTGTAATCCCAGCACTTTGGGAGGCCCAGGCCAAAGTGAAAGGATTACTTGAGCCTAGGAATTTGAGACCAGCCTGGGCAACATAGGGAGACCCCGTCACTTAAAAAAAAATCATCAAAAAATTTGAAGGTGGCCAGGCACAGTGGCTCATTCCTGTAATCCCAGCACTTTGGGAGGCTGAGGTGGGTGAATCATCTGAGGTCGGAAGTTGGAAACCAACCTGGGCAACGTGGTGAAACCCTGTCTCTACTAAAAATACAAAAATTAGCCAGGCATGGTGGTGCACATCTGTAATTCCAGCTACTTGGGAGGCTGAGGCACAAGAATTGCTTGAACCTGGGAGGTACAGTTTGCAGTCAGCCAAGATTGTTCCACTGCACTCCAGCCTGGGAGGCAGTGTGAGACTCCATCTCAAAACTAAAAATAAAAATAAATCTGGCAACCCTGAGGCCTGAGGCTAAAGTGAGGTCACAGAAACAGCCGCCTCCCCGCCCCCACCTCTTCTTCCCCTTACTGCCTGAGTCATCTCTGTGTGAATGACTGTTGAACCAGTTTCCGAGGCGCCTGCCCTCATCATCAGGCACCTGACTGGTGTGCATACTGGGCCCCGCCTGGGCACTCTGCCCCAACGAGGCCCCAAGGAGGTGTGAGGGATAGGCTGAGCCATACCATGAAGCCCTAGCCTGCCACAGGAAACCACCCCCACTGTAAGAGCCCAGAGACAGTCACTCAGTCATCTGTCCCTTCTGGGCTTTGGAAGGGTGGGAGAGGGGACGGGGGGAGAGGGATAGGGACCAGGAAGCCAGGCTGGGAGCAGGGACTGGGAAAGAGGACACTTGGAGAGATCTTCTAATGGGCGCTTTAAGCTGCTGTAGAAAGCTAGCCTGGAAGGGAGATTGGTACTCAGTGCTTTCACACACTACAGGAGAGGAAACTGAGGCTCAGGGAGGCTCAGGCTGAGGCCTCCTGACTGGAGGGCTTATGTAGTGCCCACACCAGGGTTCTGGCTCCAGGCAGTTCTGGCTTCATGGCCACGTGATGAGGGCCCTGTGCTCAGAAGGGACCTGTGCTTTGTTTAAAGCTCTACAGGCTGGGCGCAGTGACTCATGCCTGTAATCCCAGCACTTTGGGAGGCCAAGGTGGTAATAATCACTTGAGCCCAGGAGCTCGAGCCTGCAGTGATCTATGATTGCAACACTGCACTCCAGCCTGGGCAGGAGAGCAAGACTCTGCCTCTAGAAAAAAAAATTTTTTTTAAGTTCTGATGTCACTGTCTTGAAATTATTAATACTTTTGCTTTTGAAACAGAGTTTTGCTCTTGTCACCCAGGCTACAGTCCAATGGCATGATCTCAGTTCACTGCAACCTCCGCCACCCAGGTTCAAGTGATTCTCCTGCTCAGCCTCCCAAGTAGCTGGGATAAGAGGTGCCTGCCACCACACTCAACTAATTTTTGTATTTTTAGAAGAGACAGGGTTTCACTACATTGGCCAGGCTAGTCTTGAACTCCAGACCTCAGGTGATCTGCCTGCTTCAGCCTCCCAAAGTGCTGGGATTACAGGCGTGAGTCACTGTGCCTGGCCAGAGTCTTTTATTTATTTATTTATTTATTTTTTGAAGATAGAGTCTTGCTCTGTCACCCAGGTTAGAGTGCAGTGGTGTGATCTCGGCTCACTGCAGCCCTGCAACCTCTGCTTCCTGGGTTCAAGCAATTCTCCTGCCTAAGTCTCCTGAGTAGCTGGGATTACAGGCACTGCCACCACACCCAGCTAATTTTTCTATTTTTAATAGAGATAGGGTTTCACCATGTTGGCCAAGCTGGTCTCAAATTCCTGACCTCAGGTGATCCACCCATCTCGGCCTCCCAAACTGCTGGGATTACAGGC
>NW_016107888.1:924681-929487 GCF_001604975.1 Cebus imitator | reverse complement strand
TCGCTGTTGTTGCCCAGACTGGAGTGCAATGGCACGATCTTGGCTCACCGCAACCTCCGCCTCCTGGGTTCAAGCAATTCTCCTGCCTCAGCCTCCCGAGTAGCTGGGACTACAGGCACGCACCATCATGCCCAGCTAATTTTTGTATTTTTAGTAGAGATGGGGTTTCACCTTGTTGACCAGGATGGTCTTGATCTCTTGACCTTGTGATCCACCCGCCTCAGCCTCCCAAAGTGCTGGGATTATAGGCGTGAGCCACCACGCCCGGCTGGTCTTGAACTTCTGACCTCACATGATCCACCCGCCTCAGCCTCACAAAGTACTGGGATTACAGGTGTGAACCACCCTGCCCTGCCAGAGTCTTAATACTTTTTGAGCAAGGAACCCAGAATTTTCATTTGCACTGGACCTCCAAACTGTATACCCTGTCCTGGTTCTATACACAGGTCACTGTCAGCCTGTCTCTCAGATTTAAAATGCAATACAGGGAGGCCAAGGCAGGCAGATCACTTGAGGTCAGGAGTTCGAGACCAGCCTGGCCAACATGGTGAAACCCCATCTCTACTAAAAATACAAAAATTAGCCAGGTATGGTGTTAGGAGCTGTAATCCCAGCTGCTCAGGAGGTTGAGGTTAGAGAATCACTTGAACCCAAGAGAGGGAGGTTACAGTGAGCCAAGAAAGTGCCACTGCACTCCAACCTGGGCAACAGAGCAAGACTCTATCTATCTCAAAATAAATAAATAAATAAATATTTAAAAATTAGCTGGACGTCATTGGTATACCCCTATAATCTCAGCTACTTGAGGGGCTGAGGCACGGGAATTGCTTAAGCCAGGAGGCGGAGACTGCAGTGAGCCGAGATCATGCCACTGCACTCCAGCCTGGGTGACAGAGCAAGACTCTGTCTCAAAACAAATAAATTAATTAATTAAATAAAATACAATGCAAATTCACAGGGAATTCCTTCTTCATTATAAAAATCAAAGGGGATTTGAGATAAGAAAATCCTTTGTCAACTGAAAATTCACTAAAAACAGCAGTCATTTTTCTAGTTCAAGAAGGAGCTGGGACTCGGAGCAGGTCTCCAGAAGCCCTCCCAAGCTGGACGTGACCCCCTGCTCCCTGGGGTGCCATCATTCTGGGCCAGCTCCCCACAGGACAGACAGAGACAGCGGGAGCAGACAGAGACAGCGGGAGCAGACAGAGACAGCGGGAGCAGACAGGCTATGTCCTTCCCAAACTAGTCCAACTCATGGGTGGTAGGGCCTGGGGTCCTGGGGGAATGCTCCATATCAGGACAGAGCATCCCTCTTTAGGCGGAAAGGGGAACCAGAGCTAGGGGAGGGGGGCTGCTGGGCTATGGGTGGATGAGGAGGGAGGAGAAGCAAGAACAGGCCAGTGCCCAGGCCAGAGGCTGCAGCAGGGTATTTGGGAGCAGAAGTACTGGCTACTGTCAGCAGACCCATGTTCCTGTCCCAGCACAGACCATGAACTTGCCCAGTGACAGTGGATAAGCCACTCCCCAGTTTTGTTTTCCACTCAATAACTGTTTGTTTTTTTGTTTGTTTGCTTTTTGGAGACAGGGTCTTACTCTGTCACGTAGGCTGGCGTACAGTGGTGATCGTGGCTCACTGCAGCCTTGAACTCCTGAGCTCAAGGGATCCTCTTGCCTAAGTCCCTGGAGTAGCTGGGGCTATGGGTGGACTCTATTGTGCCCAGCTAATTTTATTTTATTTTTTGTAGAGACGGGATCTGGCTGTATTGCCAAAGATGGTCTTGAACTCCTGGGCTCAAGCAATCCTCCTAAGACGCTGGGTTTACAAGCGTGAGCCATGGCACCCAGCCTCAATAACTGTTTTAACAAAGTCTCAAGTGCAAATGTATTGTTTTTTTGTTTGTTTGTTTGTTTGTTTTTTTGAGAGGTCTCACTTACCCAGGCTGGGAGTGCAGTGGCGCGATCTCAGCTCACTGCAACCTCCACCTCCCAGGTTCAAATGATCCTCCTGCCTCAGCTTCCTGAGTAGCTGGGACCACAGGTGCATGTCACCATGCCCCACTAATTTTTTGTATTTTTGGTAGAGACAAGAGTTTCACTCTGTGGTTTGAGACCATGCTGGTCTCAAACTCTCGAGCTTAAGCGATCCACCTGCCTCAGCCTCCAAAAGTACTAGGATTACAGGCATGAGCCACCATGCCACCCACAAATGCATTTTAATCAAGTTATAACACAAAGCAGCACCCTTGTCCTCCCCTTTCCCACCCCAGACAGGCAGGTGGTAGGTGCCAGAGGACAAGAGTCAGTGCTTTTCTGCAAGCCAAGAGGACAGTCCAGGAGCAGGGCAGACAGGCCTCTTCACTGCCCGCCGAGCTTGGATTCCAGTGTGGCCTCTTGCCAGTTGGGTGACTCTGGCTTATTTTTTTGACCCTAAATGCCTTCATCTGTGAAATAGGCTCATTGGAATGCCGACCTCCCAGGGTGCTCAGGAGGCCTGGATGTAGCAAAACATCCTTGTGAAGTGCCTGGCACATTACAGCTCCTCAATAAACAGCTACTTCCTGCTCTCTCACTCCTATGTTTGCATGAATTTTCACCGGCAAATTGCATTTATTCAACACAAATTCACAATGATATAAAATCTGTTCCTACTAGAGTGGAAAGGAAAAAACCCCAAGCAAACCGAAGACGGAACTCCAGGTCCCCTAAACCCTTCCCAGGTCCTCCATGACACAGCCCCTGGGCCCACATCTAAGGACACTGTGTCCTTCCCCTGGGAGGGGGTGGCTACCGGGACAGGAAGGCCCAGGAGGGGCCAGGCCCCATTTGGTGGTCTGACCAGTGCCCCGTGTCCCTGGATATGTGGAGTACCCTTCACCACTTTGTTCCTTTTTCTGAGGTTGAGGATGGTTGGGGTTGTTTCACCTCTGAGTGGTCCCTGAATTGCCTGGGGACTCTAGGAGTTGGAGCCCAGCTGTTGTCAAGGGCAGCAAGTGGACAGTTTGAGTGGTGGCTATGGAAGAACAGCTTGAGTTGTGGGCACTGTTGACTCTTTGGCTGTGAGAGCTGGGAGCAGGAGTGGAGACGGTAAGAATCAGGCCTGGGTTTCAAATGCAGAGTTCCTATAACACTATGGAGAATGATCTCATTCACAGGCATGTGAGATGCTGAAGTCTTATCCAGAGTCATTAGCTAGGAAGCAGTGGTGTCAGTGTCTGAGTGCAAATCAGTCAGAGCCCAGAGTTTTGTCCATTTCACCAGCTCCACTGGATGTCCACGCCAGCTCAGCTTATGGCCCTCATCTTCTGTTGGAAATGGCTGCTCGGCGCCACAAAGAAAAATTAGCACTGAGACAAAGGATCTTTTAGCAATGCAATTTTTACTTCCTGGACAGCAGGAAGGGTACTCTCACTAGCCATCATGCCATGAGAATACAATGAACAAAGGAAAACAATTTATCCCTTACACATCTGGGGTCATCCTTGCTGCCGTGTCTGATCTCTGTTGGCCAGAGCCAAACCTCACAACTGAAAGTAAAACCCGATTGGCTAATAACTTGAAACTTTTCTAAACAGGTAAAAGCAATGGAGAGCTGGGACATGCCTGTGAGCACATCCAGCACAGATATCTTGGTTAAAGTACAAGGACACAGAATGTACCATGTGCCTGTAAGCACGGCGTGTCTAACAGCTACATAGGATAGAGCTTAACAAAGTTATTAGCACACTTATTTTTTAACAAGAAAGGAAACTTTAAAAAGGAACTTTTCTACTTCCCACATCCTCCCTCCCAGCCCACCAGAGCTCCCCTTGCCTTTCTCCAGGTGGGCCCCTTGTGAGTCAGGAGGTATCTGCTCCAACTGACTTGGATAGATTACTCAACTCCTCTAAGGCTCGGTCTCCTCATCTGTAAAATGTGTATGCAACAACCCCCTCACGCCCTTCACACAGTCATGTGAGGTTCAAACGGGATGATGGATGTGAAAACATCTTGTAAACTGGCACATTAAAGGGCTGGGCTACATGAAACAGCCCTGTCCAGGGAGCTCGGAAAGGTCGGGTCAGAGTCATCTCTAAGTGCTCAAAGAAGGGCAGAGAGAAGTCAGCTGCACGGAGGACAGGAAGGGAGAAGGAGCAGCCCACTTTGGGCGGCTGTTGTCACGCACTGTCGTCACACCCCTCATCTCTCACCCTAAACTTTGGCAGCCCTAGGAAGGAAGTGGGGCCAGGAGTACTATCATTTCCATTTAATTGTATTTATTTATTTTTTATTTAATTTTGAGACAGAGTCTCGCTCTGTCACCCAGGCTGGAGTGCAGTGGTGCCATCTCAGCTCATGGCAACCTCTGCGTCCCAGGTTCAAGCAATTCTCATGCCCCCACTTCCCAAGTAGCTGGGATTACAGGGCGCACCACCATACCCGGCTAATTTTTGTATTTTGAGAGGGTTTCACCATGTTGGTCGGGCTGGTCTTGAACACCTGACCTCATGATCCACCCACCTTGACCTCCCAAACTGCTGGGATTGCAGGCATGAGCTACCGCACCCAGCTTTCTGTTTTAAAGATGAAGAAACTGAGACTCAGGATGGAGACAAGGTCTCCTGATGAATTAGCAGAGAAACCTGTACTCAAATATATATCACGGAACTTTAATTCAATCTCTTCTGCTAGGATGACAGCTGGCATACGTGATTTCAGTGTTTTTAAAAGGTAGGTCCTAGGCCGGGCGCGGTGGCTCAAGCCTGTAATCCCAGCACTTTGGGAGGCCGAGGCGGGTGGATCACGAGGTCAAGAGATCGAGACCATCCT
>NW_016107888.1:895009-923620 GCF_001604975.1 Cebus imitator | reverse complement strand
AGCTCACTGTAACCTCAGACTCCTGGGCTCAGGGTGATCCTCTGCCTCAGCCTCCTCACCAGGCTAAATTTTTAATTTTTTGTAGAGACGGGGCTCTCACTTGCTGCTCAGGCTGGTCATTAACTCCTGGGCTCAAGCTATCCTCCTGCCTTGTCCTCCCTGAGTGTTGGGATTACAGGTGTGAGCCACCTCCCCGGCCTCAGAAGGCTTTTCCAATGTAAGCTCATGTGACAAACCCCGCCTCTAACGTGCATGCTCCCCTCCTCCCAGCCTGCTCCACCCTTCCTTGGCCCTCACCACTGGTTAATCTCCATCGTGTTCCTGGACTCCCTAGCTGCCCCTTTTCTAACCCACCCCAGATAGTCTATCACATGACCCTGTTTTATTGCCCGCACACGTCTTCCTGTCTGAAATTGTCTTCTTTATTTACTCATTTGTTTGGGTCCCTGCACTAGGCAGTGTGAGTGTGGACTTTATGTGAACTGTCTGGCTTTCTTCCTGCTGTGTCCCAGGGCCAATGACAGTATTTGGCTCATGACAAACACTCAAAAAATTTTTTTGGGTGGCCGGGCGCGGTGGTTCACGCCTGTAATCCCAGCACTTTGGGAGGCCAAGGCGGGTGGATCACGAGGTCAGGAGATCAAAACCATTCTGCCTAACATGGTGAAATCCTGCCTCTACTAAAAATACAAAAAATTAGCTGGGTGTGGTGGCACGCGCCTGTAGTACCAGCTACTCCAGAGACTGAGGCAGGAGAATCGCTAGAACCTGGGAGGTGGAGGTTGTAGTGAGGTGAGATCACACCCAGGCTGGAGTGCAGTGGGCTCCATCAACCTCTAGTCTCAGCCGAGTAGCTGAGACTACAGGTGTGCGCCACCATGCCCGGCCAATTTTTTGTATTTTTAGTAGAGACGGGGTTTCACTGTGTTAGCCGGATGGTCTCGAACACCTGACTTCAAGTGATCTGCCTGCCTTAGCCTCCCAAAGTGCTGGGATTACAGGTGTGAGCCACCACACCTGGCCTCTGCAAGGTTCTTAACAAGATCAGATTCAAGATGTGCTTTCGGTAATACTCGTTTTGTAGCCCTCCTCTAAGATTCAAAAATGAAATTCATAGGTAATATAATTGTCCTACATACATTTTTAGACATCTGTATAAAGTTCAGTCTGTCATATAGAGGAAGAATAAAAAGAAAGTAATTTATAATAAAATAATATATATGTGAATGCAAAAGCTCAGGCTTAGCTACATAAAAGAAAATACAGTTAGGCTGGGCAAGGGTGGCTCACTCCTATAATCCCAGCACTTTGGGAGGCCGAGGAGGTCGGATCACCTGAGGTTGGGAGTTTGAGACCTGCCTGGCCAACATGGTGAAACCCCATTTTTACTAAAATTACAAAAATTAGCCAGGCGTGGTGGCGCATGCCTGTAATCCCAGCTACCAGGGAGACTGAGGCAGGAGAATTGCTTGAACCCAGGAGGCAGAGGTTACAGTGAACTGAGATCATGCCACTGCACTCCAGCCTGGGTGATAAGAGCGAAACTCCATCTCAAAAAACCAAAATGAAACATAACGAGAAAAAAAAAAAAAAAAATGAAATGGCAAATGACCTTTGGAAAAGTTCTTAAAGACAAAACTCAGTCTTCCCTGATTGCACGGTGGTTTTATTCCTGGAAAACTCAATCCACAGCAGAATGTCAGTATTCCAAAGAGGTATGGTTACAACCTGGGCAACATAGAAAAACCCTGACTCTACAAAAA
This sequence comes from Cebus imitator, assembly GCF_001604975.1. Lineage (NCBI taxonomy): Eukaryota > Metazoa > Chordata > Mammalia > Primates > Cebidae > Cebus > Cebus imitator. Next base: position 921,857 of record NW_016107888.1, on the reverse strand, counting down.
CACAAACAAATTAGTAGGGCATGGTGGTGTGCTACTCAGGAGGCTGAGGTGGAAGGATCTCTTGAGCTGGGGAGGTTGAGGCTGCAGTGAGCCATGATAGTGCCACTGTACTCCAACCTGAGCGACAGAGTGAGAGACCCTGTCTCAGAAACAAACAAACAAACGGTGTGGGTAGTGGGGTGAAACAGAACCATCTTCCAGGTCTGAGAATTGCAAACATTCCTCATGCATGTAACTGCCCAGAAAGACAGAGGGAAATTGAGAGATGTCTTCGGGTTGGAAATTCCCTGTTGTATCTATCAGAACATCCTACACCTTCCAGGGCATTTATCGTCCCTGATCTGCCATCTATCAAATGCCAGAAGCCCCAATCTTGTGACAACCAGAAATGACAGTGGCCTCATAAATTTCAAAAAATGTCCCCTAGGGGGCAGTGACGCTGCTGTTTGGACAATTGTCTGGCACGCTGTCCCTGTCCGTGGCGGCTGTTTAACTGTCTTTAAGATTGTTTTACATCATGATATAGAGATCTGCAGCCCTCACCCCAACCCCACCCGGATAGGTCAAGGAATGCTGCCCTTTCGAGGCTGTGTGGATTTGTCACATGGAGATACTGTCACGCACTTAATGGTTCCCTTTCAAGGGTTGTTTTGCTGTTACAACCAAGGCTGCCATCAAGGCTGAGCTGGTGCCATCAGTTAGCACTTGTACGAGCCGATGACTAGAGAAACGCTTAGGTGTGGGCTGGCTGGGTCAAGGGTTTGGGCATTTAGAATTTTCATAGCTGTGGCTAAAACTACCTTCCATATTAATCCATGCTCCCCCAGCAGAGCAGAGCTCTGGGACCCAGGCTGGGGAACATTCTGGAAAGTCTTAGCCAGGACCCTCTCCCTTTAGGGGCCCACCTCCTCAGACCACACCCAGGGCCCCTCCTAATAAAGCCTTGGGTGTCCAGACTCTCCCAGCCCATCTTCTCAGGCCACAGAGGCAGGGGGAGACAGAGAGGACTTTCCCAAATTGGGCTGATCTTGGCTATTTTTTAAATATATATATGCACACACACATATGTACATATATATTCATATATACCTATATACATGCACACACATACACACACAAGTGCACATATATATATCTTCTTTTTTTTTTTAAAGACAGGGTTTCACGATGTTGGTCAGGCTGGTCTTGAACTCCCGACCTCAGGTGATCCGCCCGCCTCGGCCTCCCAAAGTGCTGAGATTACAGGCATGAGCCACCACGCCCGGCCCTCTTCTTTTTTTCTTTTTTTTGAGACAGAGTCTCGATCTGTCACCCAGGCTGGATTGCAGTGGTGCTGTGATCTCAGCTCACTGCAACCGCCACCTCCCAGGTTCAAGTGATTCTCCTGCCTCAGCTTCCTGAGTAGCTGGGATTACAGGCACCCGCAACCATGCCTAATTTTGTATTTTTAGTAGAGACAGATTTAACTATTGTTATCACACTCCAGAAATTTTAACACTGACAAAGTAGTATTGGCCAGGCACTGTGGCTTACAGCTGTAATTCCAGAACTTTGGGAGGCCGAGGTGGGCAGATCATCCGCGGTTAGTAGATTGAGACCAGTCTGGCCAATATGGTGAAACCCCGTCTCTATTGAAAATATAAAAATTAGTCGGGCATGGTGGCAGGCACTTGTAATCCCAGCTTCTAGGGAGGCTGAGGCAGGAGAATTGCTTGAACCTGGGAGGCAGAGGTTGCAGTGAGCCGAGATTATACCATTGCACTCCAGCCTGGGCAACAAGAGCGAAACTCCATCTCAAAAACAAAACAATACAGCAACAGTAGTAGTTGTCATAGAATGCTTGCCACGTGTCAGGGCTCTAAGTACTTCACAGCTATTAATGCATTAAATCCTCACATAATCCCTAGAGGAAGGTGGGTTATCATCACCGTTAGTTCGTTTTGTAAATGGGGAGACTAAGGCTTAAAGGTCTTAAGACATTTGCTAGTAAGAAGCAGGCGAGATGGAAAGCCAGGTCAGGGCGCTGCTGGGATAGGGCATCTGGGCTGGACAGGGTGGGAGGAAGCCCATCGGGCTCAGGAACGCGGGCAGTCTAATGCTGACTCTTTCTTTGAGTGACCTTGGGGCGATTTGACCTCTGGGACCTCTCTTTTCCCCTCTGTAAAACGGGAGACTGTGTGTGGGGAAGGTCTGGGTTCTACTCTACACAAGGAAAGTCACTACACACAAGGGCCCTCAGTTTCCTCCTCTGTTCAGTAAACCAAAACTTCGAAGTTGTAAAGAGGCTTGGTGGAGAGTAGGTTCTCACCTTGACCTATTTATTTACTTATTTGTTATTTTTTGAGACGGAGTCTCCCTCTGTCATCCAGGCTTGGAGTGCAGTGGTGCGTTCTCGGCTCACTGCATTCTAGACCTCTCCGGCTCAAGCGATTCTCCAGCCTCAGTCTCCCGAGTAACTGGGATTACAAGCACACACCACCACGCCTGGCTAATTTTTGTATTTTTAGTAGAGATGGGGTTTCGCCATGTTGATCAAGCTGGTCTCGAACTCCTGACCTCAGGTGATCCGCCCACTTCGGCCTCACAAAGTGCTGGAATTACATGGGGTGAGCCACGGGGCCCGGCCTTAACCTATAGTTTATAAAATTATGTCGTGTCACTTCTGAACTCAGTTTGAGGTAGGGAATGGAAAGGACGCCTGCTCTCCGGCCCTTTTGCCCAGCGTCCGCTTTACAGGCCACAGATTGCACTGTCCCCGCCCCCAAGCTGGGGTTTCCGAGCTGTGGGACAGACCAAAGGCATCGTCTCAGGGAAAGCTGATAGTTGGCCCCTCGGCGTCCACGTGCTAACCCGGCCAGCGCCGGCTGACTGGGCAGCTCCAGCGCCGGACGCTACCAGTTGGGGCCTGAGGGGCGGGGAAGGCGGTGACGTCGAAGCCGTGGCCTACCCTCCTTAAAGGCGCAGGCTAGGACCCCATGCTGGTTTCTGTTAGGACAAGGAAGCACGGTGGCGCAAAAGTTCTAAACACGAGGTGTGTGGTAGGGCCTGGGGTACGGGGCTGGCCTGGAGAAAATGCCTCCCTAACAAGCGGGAACGGAGACGGCAGCGCTGGATTTAAGCCCGTCTGTCTCACGGGGAGGCAGTGTGGGGCCGTGGGAAAAGCACCCGCTGGTTCGAATCCCGGGCTCCTCATGTCGATCCTCAGTTTCACCTTCTGTAATCTTTCTTCCTTTCTTTTTTTCTTCCTTTTTTTTTTTTTTTTGAGACGGAGTTTCGCTCGTGTTGCCCAGGCTGAAGTGCAGTGGCGCGATCTCGGCTTACCGCAACCTCTGCCTCCCGGGTTCAAGCGATTCTCCTATCCTCCCTCAGCCTCCCGAGTAGCTGGGACTAACAGGCATGCGCCACCACGCCCGGCTAATTTTATATTTTTAGTAGAGACGGGGTTTCACCATGTTGGCCAGGCTAGTCTGGAACTCCTGACCTCAGGTGATCCGCCCGCCTCTGCCTCCTAAAGCTCTAAGATTACAGGCGTGAGCCACTGCGCCCAGCCTGGGGTAATCTATTTAAGCAATAACCTACTGCAAAGAGTTCTGAGGCTCAGAAGAAATCACAACGCGAGAGCAACCAACACCAAAACGTCGGTGCTCTCTCTGTGCTCTTCCTCCCTGCGCAGGAGTCTTCCCGGACCGAGGCGGGTTGGGATTTGCCCAAGTTCACGAGGAGGTGGGACCCGGCTCCCCACGGCCCGCTCGGCTCCCCGCACCTGCTCTCGTCCCAGCCTGCCCGGCCCGGGCTGTACCTCGGCCAACCCAGGGGCCCACACGCGCGCGGGGCCCCGTGGTTTACAACGCGGTTTTGCAGTTGCAGGCCTGTTCCGTAACCTGCAAAATGGGGGCGATGCGAAGGCGGGCGGGAGAAGTCGCCGCGAAGTTGTAAAGTCTTGGCGGGGAGCCCGGCAAGTAACTTCGTCGTTACTGTGCGTTCTCCCTGCGATCTCGAAGAATTCACCCTCACTGCCGCCGCCACGCACCTGAGGACCCCAGGGAAGGGGCTAGTGCGTTTCGGTCGCCGTCCGGAAGGCGCTGGGGCCCCCAGTGCCGCGCGCGGCCGGGGCGGGGCTGGTGAAAATGCCTGGAATCCCAGCACTTTCCGAGGCCGAGGTGGACGGATCGCTGGATCCCAGGAGTTCCAGACCAGCCTGGGCAACATAGGGAGACAAAAATAAAACTAACAAATCAGCCGGGCATGGCGGTGGGCCTGTGGTCCCAGCTACTCGGGAGGCTGAGGCGGGAGGATCGCTTGAGGCGGGAGGATCGCTTGAGCCCGGGAGGTCGAGGCTGCAGTGAGCCTAGATCGCGCCACTGCACTCCAGCCTGGGCGACAGAGCAAGGCTGAAAAGATGCTGTCTTAAAAAAGATGCTGTAAGTGCCTGCTGCTGCCAGGTTAAGCGCGACGTGGAGACCGCGACCTTGGCCCGCAGGCCTCAGCGCTGGATAGGCATGGAACCTGCCCGCACGGCCCCGGCAAGGGGGCGGGACTGCCGCAGCTCCCGGCGGAGGCGCGAATGGGAGGAGCCGGAGACACTCCGGACGTGCGGCTGGTCGGCCCGCGGGGGGCGGGGCCTCGCGGCTCGGTGTGGGGGCGGGGCCCACCCCGCTGCTGTCCGCGTCTGCCTCGGTGCGGGCGGGCGAGCGCGCGCGGACCCCGCACAGGCGGCGGAGCCGGTATGGGCCCGCCCGGCCCTGGGTGCCGCGCCGCACGAGCACCAGCCTAGAACCAGGTAGGCGGCGCTGGGCCGGGGCTGGGGGCGGAGACGGAAGCGAGGGTCTCCGGGCGGCCTTGCGAGCCAGGGCGGGTCCTGGGGGCTGTCGGGCCGAGGTGATTCTCCTCACGCGGCGGCTCTGCGCGGTCCGGGGCCGGGAGTGTAGCCGAGGGTCGGGGGGAGATCCTGGCTCCCTGACCCTACTTCCCGTTCTGCCGGCTGCGCCCGGGCCTGCATTTTGTGGCGGGAGGCCGGGGACTGCTCTTTTCCCGGCCCCGGGCCTGGCCCGTCCGGCAGTGCGGGGAGGGCCGAGCACCCCAGCCCCCAGTCCCGAGGAGGCGACGGGCCCTTCGTGGCCATCAGATCTGTTTACACGTCACTCTCGGTGCCCGGCCGTCCCTCCACGCCCAGTGACCGGCTCGCAGGTGCCCGCCCAGGGCCTTTGTGCTGGAGTGGGGCGGCCCGGGTACTTTTAATTTTCTGGCCACTAGGGCCCAACCCGCCCCTGCACTTAGAAGCTGCGCAGTGAACACGTGCGAGGCGGACCAGTGAACTGCCCTGGCCCCCACTGCCTTCGAGCGATATGTCTGAAACCCCAGCTTCCTTCGGAACCACTCCCGAGTGACCTTGGGCAGGCCACCTCCTCTCCCTGAGCCTTAGTTTTTCCCTGCTGATGGGGGCAGACAGTCTCTGCTTTAGAGGTCATTGCCAGGGTTGTTGAGAAGGTGCATGTTCTTTTTTTTTTTTTTTTTTTTTTTTTAGTGGGGGTTTTTTTTTTTTTTTTTTTTTTTTTTTTTTTGAGACGGAGTTTCACTGTTGTTACCCAGGCTGGAGTGCAATGGCGCGATCTCGGCTCACTGCAACCTCCGCCTCCTGGGTTCAGGCAATTCTCCTGCCCCAGCCTCCTGAGTCGCTGGGATTACAGGCACGCGCCACCATGCCCAGCTAATTTTTTGTAGTTTTTGTAGAGACGGGGTTTCACCATGTTGACCAGGATGGTCTCGATCTCTTGACCTCGTGATCCACCCGCCTCGGCCTCCCACAGTGCTGGGATTACAGGCTTGAGCCACCGCGCCCGGCCTGTTGAGAAGGTGCATGTTCTGAGGGCGGTGGGTGAAAGTCGGGTTTAAGTCTCATAGTGGGCCGGGCGCAGTGGCATGCGCCTGTAATCCCAGCACTTTCGGAGGCCTAGGCAGGCGGATCACGAGGCCAAGAGATTGAGACCATCCTGGCCAACATGGTGAAATTCCATCTTTACTAAAAATACAAAAATTAGCTGGGCATGGTGGCGCGCTTGCAGTCCCAGCTACTCAGGAGGCTGAGGCAGGAGAATCGCTTGAATCCACGAGGCTGAAGTTGCAGTGAGCCGACATTGGGCCACTGCACTCCAGCCTGGGACAGAGCGAGGCTCCGTCTCAAAAAAAAAGAAAGTCTCACGGTGGCCCCGTCCCCTTTCCAGGGCGTCCCTGGAGTAATGCTCCATTTGACTAAGGTTTGGTTTTCAGGACTGAAGCTTCAAAATGACTGACCAGGATCCTGGGGGCATCAGCCCCCTCCAGCAAATGGTGGCCTCAGGCGCTGGGGCGGTGGTCACCTCCCTCTTCAGTAAGATCTGGGGAGGTGGGGTGTGGGCAGGTGTGGATGGCGCAGATCCGAGATTGGAGGCAGTGTGGTCTTGGGGGTGGGGTCCTGAAAGGAGCCTTCAGACCCACTTCCTCCCTCAGTGACACCCCTGGATGTGGTGAAGGTTCGCCTGCAGTCTCAGCGGCCTTCCGTGGCCAGCGGTGAGTACCTGAACCCAGAGCTAGTGAGGGCTGGTGCCTGGGCAAAAGAAAGATCTCCCAGAGGCCAGGCGAGGTGCCTCACGCCTGTAATCCTAGCACTCTGTCTGGGAGGCTGAGGCAGGCAGATCACCAGAGGTCAGGAGTTCAAGACCAGTCTGGCCAACATGGTGAAACCCCGTCACTACTAAAACTACAAAAATTAGCTGGGCATAGTGGCACATACCTGTAGTCCCAGCTACTCAGGAGGCTGAGGCAGGAAAATCGCTTGGACCGGGAGGTGGAGATTGCGGTGAGCTGAGATTGTGCCACTGTGCTCCAGCCTGGGCGACAGAGCAAGATTCTATTTCAAAAAAATAAATAAATTAGATCTCCCAGAGATGGGGCCCCTGGGATAGGTGGGGGCTCTCCTGACTTGAGGGGCTGCCTTGTATTTTAGAGCTGACGCCTTCCTCCAGACTGTGGAGCCTCTCCTATACCAAATGTGAGTGCCCCAAGCCACAGGGAGCCTGGGAGGGTGCAAGGGAGAGAGAGTTCCTGTCCCTGTCCCCAGGGCACCAGTGGGCTCCAGAGCCATGGACTAACACACACCCCCAGGTCACGCCAGCCAGTCCTGTGACCTGTACCAGAACATCCACATCGGGATCTGGTGTCTACTGCCTTCCAGGGATGCGGGCCCACTGCCTCCCTGCAAGGTTCTAGGGTCCTGTCGTCGTAATGCCCCCTTGCCTTTCCCCAGTGCCCTCCTCTCTCCATTCCACAGGGAAGTGCCTCCTGTACTGCAATGGTGTTCTGGAGCCCCTGTACCTGTGCCCAAATGGTGCCCGCTGTGCCACCTGGTTTCAAGACCCTACCCGCTTCACTGGCACCATGGTGAGAAGCAGCTGGGTCCCTGAGGAGTTGAGCCTGGCTGGGCAGCAGACCCAGGGGAGAAGGGGTAGGGCAAGGCATGCAGAGGTAGCCCATCAGTCAGGAAGGGCTTCTGGAGAAGGCAGTACCTGCGTGAGGTTTTTTTTTTCTTTTTAGACAGAGGCTCGCTCTGTCAGCCAGGCTGGAGTGCGGTGGCGTGATCTCGGCTCACTGTAACCTCCGCCTCCCAGGTTCAAGTGATTCTCCTGCGTTAGCCTCCCAAGTAGCTGGGATTACAGGCGTGCACCACCACCCGCTGCTAATTTTTGTATTTTAGTAGAGACAGGGTTTTGCCATGTTGGCCAGGCTGGTCTCCAACTCCTGGCCTCAAGTGATCCATCCGCCGTGGCCTCCCAAAGTGCTGGCTGGGATTACTGGTGTGAGCCACCATCACTGGGCTCCATGAGGTTTTTGAAGGGTGACCACGTGTCCACCTGGACCCAACTGGGATACTGCATGTGTGCAGGCAAGGAGGCCTGAGGGCTGTGGACAGAGGCTGAGGGCATCAGGCAGAGGCCCAGCCCAGGCCAGCCCCATCGCAGACACCTCACTTGTGTCCCTTCTCTTCCCCTGGGCTGGTGCCTGCTTGGCCAGGACGCCTTCGTGAAGATCGTGAGGCACGAGGGCACCCGGACCCTCTGGAGCGGCCTCCCCGCCACCCTGTGAGTAGCCGGGTCCCACACCGCTCTCTTCTGGTAGCTCCTCATCCCTTGCTCCCTGCTAAATGGCTGGGTAGGGCAGGCGATGCTTCAAAAGTTTGGGTCCCCTTGGGAGTCCCTGCTAACCTCTCTTCATATCCCCAGGGTGATGACTGTGCCAGCTACTGCCATCTACTTCACTGCTTATGACCAACTCAAGGCCTTCCTGTGTGGTCGAGCCCTGACCTCTGAACTCTACGCACCCATGGTGGCTGGCGCGCTGGCCCGCTGTAAGCATACTCTTGGGCCTTTGACCTCCCTCTGTCCCCACCTCTGCCCAAGCCCAGTCAGTCCCAGCTCCCAGCCCCAACCTCTGCCAGCCTGGGGGTGGGAGGAATATTCTAGGTGACCTGACTTCTCCCCACTGTCACTCCCACGCCCCCCACAGTGGGCACCGTGACTGTGATCAGCCCTCTGGAGCTCATGCGGACAAAGCTGCAGGCTCAGCACGTGTCGTACCGGGAGCTGGGTGCCTGTGTTCGAACTGCTGTGGCTCAGGGTGGCTGGCGCTCGCTGTGGCTGGGCTGGGGTCCCACTGCCCTTCGAGATGTGCCCTTCTCAGGTAGGCACCCAGGGTGTGGCGGGTGGGTAAGGGAACCCTGGAGTGAGGCACAGAGGGTCTAAGGCCAAGTCCCAGCTTTGTGACTAGTGACCGTGAAGTCACTTAGCTTTTCTGAGCTGTGCATTTCTCATCTGTGAGTATTTGCCCAGGCTGTGAGGTGGCAATTCCTACAGAGAGCCTGCTCCCAAGCTGCATGTAGCAGACAAGACTCAGCTGGGAGGGAGTGGTGGCAGTAGAAGATGGAAGGTCTGGGCCCACCTCCTTGCCCTCCCTATCTCTAATCAATGCACCCCCCACCCCAAGCCCTATACTGGTTCAACTATGAGCTGGTGAAGAGATGGCTGAATGGGCTCAGGCCAAAGGACCAGACTTCTGTGGGCATGAGCTTTGTGGCTGGTGGCATCTCAGGGACGGTGAGTGGACTGGGCTGGAGGCGAGGCCAACAGAGGTCTCCCATGGGAGGGGGAGCCTGAGGGTTTTTGGAGCTGCCAGAAGCAGACCCTATGAGGCCTTTGTTCCTCCCAGCCGAAGGAGCCTCCTGGGAGGCAGGGCTGGGGTCCTGGGAGTGCAGCTGAGCCCTCCCCCTGCCCCCTGACCAGGTGGCTGCCGTGCTGACTCTACCCTTTGACGTGGTGAAGACCCAACGCCAGGTTGCACTGGGAGCGATGGAGGCTGTGAGAGGTGAGGACCCAGACTGGCATGGCAGGGGGCAGGCGGGGTCCTGAATGGCGTCTCACTGAGCCAGCCTCGTGTCTGCAGTGACACCCCTGCACGTGGACTCCACCTGGCTGCTGCTGCGGAGGATCCGGGCCGAGTCGGGCACCAGGGGACTCTTTGCAGGTCAGTGTGTGGTGTTGGGGTTGGAGGGGGGCAGGGGCTGCGACCCTGACCCCTCACCCCTGACCCGGGCTCCCTCCCACCACAGGCTTCCTTCCTCGGATCATCAAGGCTGCCCCCTCCTGCGCCATCATGATCAGCACCTATGAGTTCGGCAAAAGCTTCTTCCAGAGGCTCAACCAGGACCGGCTTCTGGGCGCCTGAAAGGGGCAGGGAAGCAAGGACCCCGGCTAGCAAGGACCCCGGCTCTCCACGGATGGGGAGAGGGCAGGAGGAGACCCAGCCAAGTGCCTTTTCCCCAGCACTGAGGGAGGGGACTTGTTTACCTTCCCTCCTGGTGACAAGCCCAAGGGCAGGGCTGCCCCTCTGGGTGGCCCTGGCCTTCCTCAGATGCAGCTTCTTCCTGCTGTTCCAGTCGTGGGGATCATGATTTTCCCACCCCCCCAAGTTCAAGACCAAATCCTCCCGCTGCCCCCTTCATGTTTCCCTGTGTTTGCTGTAGCTGGGCCTGTTTCCAGGAGCCAAGAAACCCTCAGCCTGGTGTAGTCTCCCTGACCCTTGTTAATTCCTAAATCTAAAAATGATGAACTTCTGCCTGGTGCCTGTGCCTCTGGGGCCTGGGGTGGCTGGTGAGGGAGGCCTGGGAGGGACCCTGGTGCTGGTTTGGCTGCCCAGGGTGGCACCCATGAAGAGGACCCCTCCAGCCTAGCGAGAGTCAGTCGGGGTGAAGACCTAGAGTGTGGGGGACCACAGGTAGACATCCTGGGGGTGAGGTCCCTTTGGGGACCTGCCATGTTAGGGTTAGAATGGGGGATGATGACACCTCTCCTTAAGGGAACCTTAAGTGACAGCAGAGGAGTGAGGGTTGCTTAACTGCCAGGCTCTGGCCTAACCGAGGGGTCTGCAGCTTTGGGCCAAAGTGCCATTGCTGAGGCCAGCACAGGGCACTGGCCCCACCAGGGTGTGCCTCTATCCTGCCCCTGGTGGGCTCTGCCTCTTCTCAGCCTGGGGTTGATTGATTTCTTAAAGGCTGTTGGGTTTTGGGGGCACTTGCATGTCTTGGGCCTGCCCTGGGCAGATCTAATATTTCAGACACAACACAGAAGCCACCTGCTCCCTGAGTGCTGGCCTGCCTGCCCCCACAGGACATGCTATGCCGCCTGACCTTGCTTGTGGGCCAGGCACTGGCTGTACTTCCTTTGGACCTCAGGACTGGGCCCTGCCCCAGCCCCAGCCCCCCACATACAAGGCTGCCCTCAGTCCTCTGGTTTTTATTTGCCTGATCCCCCGCAGAGCTCTTGCCTGGGGGCTAGGAAGGAGTGACTCCAGAGCGTACATGGACAGACAGAGAGGCTAGGGACTGGGAGATGGGAGTGTGGAAGCTGGTCAACCACCCTTGGGGCTGGGGGGTGGGGGAGATGAGTGAAGGAGTGCCAGGGTCACCGGAAGAATGGAGCAGACTTCCCCAGGGGCTTCCTGTGGCTTGGGCACCCCTGCCTCCTGGCCCAGCCGGCTTCCCTCCGCAGCCCCTGCCACCACAGGCAGGAAGCTAAGGCAAGCAGAGGGGATCTTCCCCAAGAGAGCCCTGGCTGGGCAGGCAGCGTTCTCGGGAAGGATAGCCTGGACTGGGGGGCTCTTGTTGAAGAAAGGTGGCAGGTGTCCATGGCCCCTGGCAGGTGGGGCTGGCACTGCCCACGCCGTTCCTCAGCTGGGGCTCAGTGCTGGACTGCCCTCAGGACTGTCGCTCACCAGGCACTCGTTGGATTTGAAGCTCGCCAGGGACTTGCAGCTGGGGATGGAGGCCAGGGAGCCGCAGAGGCCCAGCATGGAGGGCGTGGGGTCCTTTCCTGGGGAGAGAGGGTGGGTGAGGCCGGGGGGCCAGTCTGCATGTGTGCGAGTTGGTAGAGGGGTGGGCAGTGGAGGGGCAGCCCTCAAGTCACCCCCTAAGAAGCCTTGATCTATTCCGGAGCATTTGCCATTTTCAGGTACATCATGGTTAAGCACCTGCCTGTACCAGGGATGGTGCTGGGGACACTGTATTGTAATTGTCACTGGATGTCTCTGTCTCCCCCTGAGGGTCATCCTCTCTCTTTGTCCATTTATTAAATACGCAGTGAGCACTCGCTCTGTTCCAAGCACTGGGGATACAGAGAACGGACAAGACACGGTCCCTGCCCTCATGGAGCTCACAGTCTGGTGGGGGAGACAGACACACAGACAATCACAAACACAGTGTGATGGGGCTACATGGCCACAGCCTGCCTTGTCTCAAAGAAGATCTAGGGTCATCCAATACAGTGTGGTTGCTTATAAAAAAGAAAAGACGGGCAATCCAGGCACAGAGAAAACTAGGATGGGAAAAACCAAGGTGAAGCCAGGGATGAGGTCAACACAAAGTGCATGCGTTGAAGTCCTGGGCATTCGCTCGAAGGGAGCCACTAATTTGGCTCTGAGCTTCCTGGCAGCCAAAGAGAAGGGGGAAACAAGGGTCAGGCAAGTAGTTCACAGTGTGCATGAGATAAGAGCAAATTAGTCTGAGGAGTTCTCCAAGAGTTTATGAGCCCCCTGAGGATGTCATGACACCAAAAAGCCACTGAGCCCTCATCATACAACACTGGTGATTACCAACATCCCCATTTTACAAAGAATGGACTCATCGAGGTAAAGTGATTGACCAAACTCACATGGTCAGAGGAGGCACAGCCAGGATTTGTGCTAGGTTCTGCATGACACCCCAAAGCAAGCTCTTAATTGCTGTGCTAATCCCTCAAGAAAGGCTGAGCGAGGCTGGGTGCAGTAGCTCACACCTGTAATCCCAGCACTTTGGGAGGCCGAGGCGGGTGGATCACTTGAGGTCAGAAGTTTGAGACCAGCCTGGCCAACATGGTGAAATGCCTCTACTAAAAATATAAACATTAGCTGGGCGTGGTGGTGGGCACCTTTAATCCCAGCTACTTGGGAGGCTGAGGCAAGGGAATGCTTGAACCCAGGGGGTGGAGGTTGGAATGAACTGAGATTGTGCCACTGCATTCCAGCCTGGACAACAGTGAAATGCCATCTCAAAAAAAGAAAAGGCTGAGAGAATGAATGAGGGAATGGGCTAGGACCCGCCTCCAGGCCCCAGGGCCTTGCCTTAGCCATTCCTGGAGGAGTACTGGGTGTTGGGTTGGGGAGCTCACCGATGGGACCCCAGGGCTCTTCGTCCCGTGTGCCCTCTCCCAGGCGCTGGGAGTCCGAGCTCAGACTGGCTTCAGCTGACAGCGGCTCCGTGCTCATGAAGCTGTGTCTGCGGCAGAGCGAGAGCTGGTGTGCTGGTAGAGGAAGCCCTTCCTCCCCAGGCCGACCCGTTCTCAGGCCCTATTGCACCTGGCTGGGGCTTACCTCCGGTAGGGCTTGGAATTGCTGGCACCCTCGGTCCCATTGAGTGTTCCCAGTGAAGGCCATTGGTTGACCAGGGGTGTAGTGAGCTCCTTAGAACCCTGGGCCAGGGGTGCGTGGTCACTGGGGATCAGACCTGTCCTGGGAGGGGGAGGAGGAGTCAGGCCTGGCTGGAAGTAGGAGAAGTGAGGAAGGGAGATTCAGCAAGGGGATGAGGGAGGGGTAAGGCATGAATTCTGAGTGGCAAAAATGGGGATACAGTGTTGGGGTCAGTGGGGCAGATCCCGGGAGGAAGTGGAGGTGGTACTGGAGTGGAGGGGTGACAGGGATTCGTGCACAAATACTGGGAGTTGGAGGGAATGGTGCAGTGTTGTAGGGTCAGTTGGGGTGATGCAGGTGTCAGTGGAGAATAGTGTGGGAATCCCTGAAGGGTAAGGTTGTCTTGGGGATCATGCCACAAGATCAGGGTGATGGAAAGGCTTAGGGGAGAAGTGAGGCCGGGGGTCACAGTGGGTGATGACGATCAGTGAGCCTGTGGTGCAGGTGAGTGAAGCGCTGAACTCTGGGACGTGTGCAGTCGCGTTGAAGGTTGCAGAGCAACACTGCAGGTCCTGGTGAGTGATGTCGGGGGCCCTGCAGTAAGGGTAGATGGCCACTCTAGCTGAAGGGTAAATGAGGGTGAAGTGGGGCGCTGGCTGTTAGTGTCACTGTTTTTTTTTTTGAGACGGAGTTTCGCTCTCGTTACCCAGGCTGGAGTGCAATGGCGCCGTCTCGGCTCACCGCAGCCTCCGCCTCCTGGGTTCAGGCAATTCTCCTGCCTCAGCCTCCTGAGTAGCTGGGATTACAGGCACGCGCCACCATGCCCAGCTAATTTTTTGTATTTTTAGTAGAGACGGCGTTTCACCATGTTGACCAGGATGGTCTCGATCTCTTGACCTTGTGATCCACCCGCCTCGGCCTCCCAAAGTGCTGGGATTACAGGCGTGAGCCACCGCGCCCGGCCCTGTTACTGGATCTTATGCTGAGGGCAATGTTAGGCATTGTGGGCACCTCGGGGTGGAGCTTGCTGGATCAGTGGGTCGATGCTGGAGAGGTGGGTGCTCGTGTCGGGTGATGTTAGAGTGGATAGAGATGAAGATGGGGTTCACCCGGTGATGTGGTCGGGGCGGCCGGGATCAGGGGTCAGGGGTCAGGGCAGGCGGTGCGCTCACAGCTGCTCCTGCAGCTCCAGGATCACGCCTTCCAGCTCCCGCTTCTCGCGCTGGTTCTGCGCCGCTGCCTCCTCCAGCTGCAGCTGCAGCCGCCGGTTCTCCGCCTCCAGGTCCTTCAGCTGCGACTCGCGCAGACGCACCAGCTCTTCCAAGTAGCCCTGCGAGGCGCAGGCTCAGCTCGGGCGGCGGGGAGGACGTCCCGGCAGTGGCCCTCGTCCCCGCCCCGCCCCGGGATGCCAGGCTACCCCGCCCCGACCCGCCGGCGTCGCGCACCTTCTGCGCGTAGACGATGCGGAACTTCTGCTCCATCTTGTGCCACTTGCTGTACCAGCTGTCCTCGTCAGTGACGAGCGGCAGGTACGGGTGCTCGGGCGAGTTGTCCTCGCTCGTGCTGCTCTCGGCGCTGTGCCGCTCCTCCTCGTCGGTCAGGTAGTCGTAGCTTGGGGGAGGGAGCAGTGGGCACGGGCGGTCCCTCCCCTCCCCCCGCGCGTCCGCGCTGGCCCCCGAGGGCGGTGGGACCAGGACGTCCCCAGGTTGTCCCCGGGGGCCCATCCCCGCCCCGCCGCAGTCGTGGAGCCGCTCACCTCTGTGTGAACTTTAGGTAGGGTGTGTAATCGATAACCACGGGGGTCTTCCCGTCCAGGACTTCCCCCTTTAGACAGAAGCTGGGGTAGAGGAGTCACAGGATTGGGGGTGGGTATGAGGGGTTGGGTTGGGAGATTTGCGGGAGAAACAGCTCCCTCCACCACCGCGCCAGGCAGACCCCACCTGAAGTCGATGGCGCTGAGTCCGATCAGCATTCCCGTGAGGATGGTGGCTTCGTCCCGCAGCATGATGGCTCCAGAGTCATAGAACCGTCTGTGGGGAGGCAGAGGATGGTGCAGCAGGCGCTGGAGCCCCCTCAGGGCTGCTGTTGTTGGCTTACTGCCACCCCCTCTTGAAGGAAGGCTGATTCTCCTTCCTGATCAGCCTGCAGGCCTGGAGCCTCTCTCCCCCCTCAGCCTGGGGCTCCAACCGAGGCCCCATCACCTAGAAGGGGTGTCTCCTGAGTCAACTCCTCCCCCTGAGCTACCCTTTCCTCATCAAGTACTGGGTTACCCAGACCCTTCACATCCGGAAATGAGTCTTAATCTTAGTGCTTGGTATATAGTAGGTACCTAAAAAAACAACAACAACAACAAAAAAAACGTGTTGACTTGAGCCCTGAAATGTGTAGACTAAGGAATCAAATGCAGCAAAAACATCAGGCTGAGTGCGGCCAGTTGGGAGGGCAAGGTATGTGCCCTTCGCCATACCCAGACAGCTTCAGATGCACCTGGACACACAGGCACATTTCACCTTGTAACCCCCTGCCTCAGGCACCCAACCTCCCTTCGAACCCATGGTGCAGGAGTTGAACTCCCCACGCAGGGACTCCGTGTCTGTGGATAGCAAGTACAGAACTGCTGCCATTGTTTGGAGAGCCAGAACGGCTGTGTTGTAGGTCATGCAGCAAGCCAGCACATGCGATGCTGCATGGCTGAGGCTAATCCAGGGGCATGCCAGGGTGGAGTGTGCTGGGCAATGATGGTGGATAATGGGCACCAGATTCGACTTGCAAGTGATGGTGGTGGTGAGTAAAGTTTGCCTTGGGACTGCAGGCCAGCCTGGAAGGGGGAAATCAGCTGTACAGGCTGGTGCTGGGACTTGTAGTCCAGGAACTGAAGGGTGCTGCAGGAACTTGAGGATCAGATGTGTTTGGGCAATGCAGATGCATCCTGAGACCTGTGGTCCGAGCTGCCTGTAAAGTCTGACCTGGTGGTCCGGGTGTCCCGCAGAGCCGTGGTGATGTATTCTGACATGCGTTTCTCCATCAGTGCCACCCGGATCCATGCCCGGCCCTGGAAAGCATGTTACCTTTACTTGCTGCCCCAGAGGGACTCGTGTATCCAGCATCAGGTGTGGCCCTTCTCCCCTGGGCTGCGGACAGGGGGTGAGGACCAAGAAACAGGAAGGCCCCCTGTGTCCAGAGCAGAGAGCAGCTGCCTGCTCCAGGCCCCTCACCTTGGCCCGGGCTGTGCTGATGTTCTCCATGTTCTCGATGCTGCTCACACAGTTGTTGGGCACTTTGCTGCAGGCCAGCCGGATATAGTCCCAGAAGCCGCGCTGCCCATCTGAGCTGAACCAGCTCACTGGACCTGCTGGGGCACAGGCTGAGCCAGGGCAGGGAGGGGGCTCAGCAAGACCAGGGAGTTTGGAGAGGGACCGTGTATTGGGGAACTCCCATGCATAAGTATAAGCAGCCTCCCCCGACAAAGGTATGTGCACTCACATGCGTATATGCAGCGGGCACCCCAGCACATAGCTTGCCCACTGATGGGGATTGTAGGCCAAAGGCCTCTCCCTCTTCCCAGATCTGTACACTAGCTTCTCTGCATGGCCCAGGTGGGGGCCAGGGTCAATCAGGGGGTTCAGAGTCCATGGAGTATATCAGAGCGGGGCAGCTGGGAGCTAAAGGCTGGGAATTGGGAGGGCTGGACCATAGGGGGAGGGAACCTGGGCCCACCTTTGAAGCGGTGGCTGAGGATCTGCTCTAAAATGGCTGCAAAATTGACAAACTCCTCTGATGAGTCATCGATGGGCTCCGCTGTGTACTTCTCTAGCAGTGTTTTCACAGAGAACCTGGGTGGCGAGGTGGGGAGATGGGGTAGTGGGGCGTCAGGTGAGGAGACAGGCGATGGAGGCAGAGGAAGGGAGCACCAGCACAGCAGAGGTCAGGAAGGGCATGGATGTGGGGGTGGGCAGAGGGAGCAGGGAGACAGCTGAGGCTACAGTGACCACAGAGGTACTGGGTCATGTGGAGTGAGAGGGTGGCTGGTGGGGAGGGAGGGTGACAGGTGGGAGACTGATTGACAAAATGAGTGACAGGAGAGGTGACAGCCAGAGAAAGGAAGCTTCGGGAGCAAGGGGCGAGAGGGGCTGAAACAATAGGAGGATGAGGTGCCACAAGCTGGGGGCAGTCCCCGAGCCCCTTCCCCTGGACTGCCCTTCAGAGTCTGTGTGTTCGAGGCCAGGGTCAACTACGTGTTAGAAGCCAGTGTGTGCCCCACCCTGAGCTGTCTTCTGTGATTGCTGGAACAACCTTCAGTCCCTTTTGGGGATGGGGTCACCTGTGCCAGGGCATGTGAGTTGGCACTGTGCACGTGGAGTGTGGGCATGTGCAGGTGGCCAGGTGGGCTCCTAGCACACAGACACTCCCTTCCCCCTTTTCCTTCCCAGCTTGGCCTCCCACACACCAGCTGCCCAGAACCAGGCAGTGCAGAGCTGGGCGGGGGCGGGGCAGGGAGGTGCAGGGTGTGGGCCTGACACAGACACAGGGCAGGAGGGGGCACTGGCAGCAGAACCCTGGAAGGGGCTTGGGGGCCTGGCTTCTCAGGAAGGAAGGGAGCCAAGGGAAGCCTGTGGGGCTGAAGGACTGAAGCCATGCAGTGGCCCCTTCTCCAATGCTGTCTAAACCTCAGGCTCCCTCTGCAGTTGCTACCCCTGCAATCTCCACCTGCCATCCCTGCAGTGGAGTGGGGCAGGGGAGAGGACACAGTTTCTAACATCCCATGACTTCCCTGTTGTGGGTGGCAGAGCAGGGGTGGGGTGTCCAGGGATATGGGAGCTGCTTGGAAATGTCTTTTTCTTCTTATATTTATCAAGCCCTATAATATGCCAAGCACAGTACTTTGCACGCATTACCTTGCCCATGCTCACCACAGCCCTGAGAGGTAGATCCCATTATTATCACTCTCATCCCCATTTTACAGGTAAAGAAACTGACGGTCCAAGAGGTTGACTGATCTGTTCAGAGTCACATGGCTTATGAGGACTCAAGCAGGTATGTCTGATTCTGATTCTGAAGCCCCTGCTCTTTCTGCTACATCTGCGGCCTCCTGGCAGCTGTCATGATGACCAAGGCCTGGAGCAGCCTCTGCTCCACTGCCCTTCGTCCTCTACTCTGCAAGTCTCCAGCCCCTGAGCACTGACCTCTGCGGCTATCAGGCCAATTGCACAGCTGAGCCCTTGTCCTCCTTCCTTTTGGACTTGGAGTTGATCTGGCCTCAGATCAGAGCCAGGTCAGTCTTGGGGTTGCACTGAAGGGAGGCAGGCTGCTGGATTCAGATCCTGTTCCCCTGTGACACTCACATGGCCTTGGGCCCCTCTCTGAGGCCCCTGTTGCCAAATGCAAATGGGAACGATCGTACCTGCCTCATTAAATTTTGGTTGAGAGCCCAGGCAGGGCTGGGAGAAGGTAGGTAGGTGCCTACAGGCTGCTGGGCAGGGATGGTGAGGAACAGGGCCGTGGCTGGGAAGGCTGCCCTGCTGAGAGCCAGCCTGTGTTTGGAGCATTATCCCAGCTTCGCTATGCCCACCCTCCTGCAGCTTGATTTCTCCTGGTCATCTGGGTCAGACCTTGATGGGGCCTGGACTGGGTTCAGTGTGGCAGCCATCTGGTATCTGTCTTCAGGGGTGCCACAGAGGTGGTCATTGGCCCCGGGAGCCCCATGGCGTGCTTTCTGATAGGAGATGCAGTGGCTGCTGCAGGTTACCATGGAGACAGGGAGGCCAGGGCCCAGGGGAGCCCACGGCCTGCTAAAGGGAACTGTTCTGGGAGCTGGAGGCAAACCATGTGACAGTGATGAGGCAGGAGGGGCCTGGGGATTACTGAGTCTTTGTCACATCCCTGATCCCCCAAAACTCTATCCTTCCCCCAAGTCCTAAGCCACCTTCAGCCCACTCAAACTTCTCCCGCCTAGGCCAAGGAGAGTTCCCTCATTCTCCCCACATACTCAAGAGGCTCAGCTACCTTGGCAGGCAAGAGAAAAAAAGAGGAGCCTAGCAAGTCAAAAGCAGAGAGGGACAGGGAGCATGTCATTAGGACAGGGCTCTTTCTGTGTGCCATGCACTGAGCTAGGCTTTACATGGATGATGCCATTACCATTCTTTGGTGTTGCCGTGACATCTAAAATGGGGATAACAGGGCATCCGAGGCCCAGAGTGGTTAAGAGACCTCCCCAAGGTTGCACAGCTAAAGCTGACAGAGTAAGAGCTTGAACCTAGGACCACCTGGCCCCAAAGACAGAAGCCTTTGTTTTACAGCACACTGGCAGGGGTTGTGAGGAATGAGGGTCATGGCAGTGCCCTGCACTGTGGACTGGGCCATTGTTGCACTCTCTCCTTCCTTAATGTTCCAGGCATTTCTGCAGAGGTCTGATGTGCACAGCACTGTGCTGGGCCCTAGGGATAAGATGCTGGGAGACAGATGCAGCATGGCTGGTGTGTTCCCAGGAACCTGGAAGGAGCTATGGGAGCCAGGAGTCAGGATATCAGGTGGGCACTAATGGGCCTCAGGGCATTAGGTGGGCTTCAGCTCTGCTATGGCCTATGTGTAGGCAGGTGGGGCTGGTGAGGGAAGACTGAGCCCTGCCTCCAGAAGCACCCTGCCCTGACAGGGCAATACCTGGTAGGCATGGGGGCCAGGGGAGGCTGCAGCTTGCAAAGGATCTCAGCGCCAGAGGAGAGTGCAGGTGTGGGCTGCAGGGGGAGTGGCTGAGCAGCTGGCCATGCCCAGGTTTTGGGGCAGGGCAGGGAGGGTGAGTCACTGCAGGGCTGAAGTGGACAGGATCACTTCCTGGGCCCCACAAATGTGGAGAATCTTTCCAACCCTGCAACCGTTCCACCCTCAAAGATCAATGGCCCTGCCCTCCTGATATTCTCCCCTTGAACCCGGAACCCAGGCTCTTGTCCTTCCCATGTCTTGGGCGGTGCCCCTCACCCTTCCCTGGAGGGATTCATGGGCTCTGCCCCCATACCCAGTTGACCTGGGCCATCCCTGCTCCAGAATCTGAGCATTGGAGAGCCCCACCCCAAAGAGGCCAGTTTGACAGGGGTGGCAATGAGGGTATGCTTGGAGGGCATTTATCTCCCCACAGGGTCCCCTGTGCCCATCCTGCCCCACTCCCTGGCAAGGGAGCCAGGCATCCCCACCCCTCCCCCTCACACAGTGTCACTTCCTGGTTCTCACAGGAAGCTGCAGTGCCAATTAAACACCCCTCACCCCCCCAAGGGCCAGGCCCCAACATAGGCCTGGCTTGGCCTAGAAGGATAGGGAACAGACTGCAGCCCCACTTTGGGTTCTGGGCCTGGGAGGGATAGTGGACGCATTCTTCTCGACCCTTTGCTCCCCTCCCTTTTCTCCGCGGCAGCGCTCAGTCTGGGTTTCCGCAGTCCACCCCAACCCCGCTCCCTGACCACCCAGCCCCCTCCCGCCAGCGGTGCCCACCTGCACACGGTGATCAGGTTCTTACGCTCCACGGCCACGTTGCGGGAGGACGCTTTCTTGGAGGACAGCCCCAGAGCCATGGTGGTCTGGACAAAGCTCGCTTCCATCCAGATGTGCGGCCACTGCTGCCGCCGCCCGCTGCCCCCCACCCTGCCCGGCGCCCCAAACCCGTCGCTGGATCACGGCTGGGCCCTCTGCCCACCGGTGCCCCTCGACCCTTCCATGGCCATCCCCCTGCCTCAGCGCCCAGTGTCCGGCCCCCTCGCTCCCTCCCCCGGCGGCGATGCCAGAGCAAAACAAGGCCGGGGAGGGAGCTCTCCGAGGTGCTGAGCCAGGCCCCGTCACCCCCTCCTCCAGCCGCCCGCCCCACCTCAGCCAGTGACGTCAGGGCCCTCGGGCCCCGCCCCCAGCTGTCTGAGGACCAATCCGCAGAGGGTGCAGGGTCTGGGGGGAGGGGGAAGAGCCGGGGCCCCTGGGAGGGCGGAGGGGGTCCCCAGGAGAGGCAGAGATTGGAAGGAGGAGCAGGGGGCCTGTCCTCCACCCCCACACTCAAGGCCCGAGATTCCTCTCTTCGCCTCGCTTGGCCTCGAGTCTGGCTCCGACCTCTCTGCTCCCTTGTTTCTGACCTGAGCTCCGTGGGGTCTCTGATCTCCCCCGCCGCCTGAAGACAGGAGTTTCTCACCTCAGGGACCCTCGTCCCTGCCCCGCCCCCCACCCATTCAGCCTCGGCTTTCTCCGGGAGGCGAGGGCTGCGTGCAGAGAGCGCAGGTGGCCCCCGACTGCTAACCCAGGAGGCTAAGGAGCAGCCCTAGAGACTGCGCATCTGCGTGTCTGTCTGTGCCTGGGCTGGACTCGCCTGCACCAGCCGGGCTGAGCCAACCTCTCCTGGGGTGGAGGATGGGAATCCAGACCAAGCCTAAGGGCCCAGCGCCTGGAACCACGCGGGACCGGACCGAGAGTGGGGAGCAGACTGGCAGCGAAGGGCCCTGGGCTCTGCGGAGGTTCCCAGCAGCAGAGCAGGCGCCTACACTGGTGCCAAGGCAACCGGAGGGGGTGGCGGCCCACCCCCTCACACCACCCCAGAGCCAGCTGGCCTAAGGTTAACCCCTTGGCTGCCGGCATTACCGCATGGTGCCATCAACCCTCTCTGAATGGGGTCATTGATCTCAGGCAAAGCCAGGAGTGTCCTGTAAAACTGGTTGCAGCTCTCCACGGAGATGGGGGGAAATGCAGGCAGTTTGATGTCCCCCCTGCCCTTGGCCTCCTATTCCTCTCTCATATCCCTGCTCCCACCTGCTCAGTTCCTCTATTCAACCTGTTCCAGGATTTTCAGCGGGGGTTCCCCTTCACCTGCTGGAATCTGCAACTCCCACAACTCCCACGTAAAGCCTTTCTGTGTTTATTAAAGGGCCTCTACACAATTTCTCCATCTGCCCTTAGGAACGTCCCTTCCAGGACTCACTCGCACCTATTCTCCAACTCTGCCTACCCTCTCAATTCACCTCTGCCAGTGGATTGCTGATGTCTCTACATTGATTCAGATTTGCACCCACATCTGAAAATGATCAGCAGGCAGGAACCCTCTGTTAGCACAAGTGGAGGAGGAGGAGGTGAAAGATGCCTGTAATCCCAGCACTTTGGGAGGCCAAGGCAGGTGGATCACCTGAGGCCAGGAGTTCGAGAACAGCCTGGCCAAAATGGGGAAGGGAAACCCCATCTCTACTACAAATACAAAAAATTAGCCTGATGTGGTGGTGGGCACCTGTAATCCCAGCTACTCGGGAGGCTGAAGCAGAAGAATCGCTTGAACCCAGGAGGCAGAGGTTGCAGTGAACTGAGATCTCGTCATTGCACGCCAGCCTGGGCAACAAGAGCGAAACTCCATCTAAAAAACAACAACAAAAAAGAGTCTGGGTCCGACTCCCTGGAGACTGGTGAGAGGTCCTGACTCCTAGCATGGGATGTCATGTTTACACAGCCTCAGCCTCAATTACTGGCTGCTGGGACCTCAACCTTGGTCTTTTTATTTTTACTATTTTTTCGATTATTTTGTGTGTGTCATCCTTGCACAGTGGCCATGCTAATCTTCTCTGTATCGTTTCAAGTTTTTAGCATATTAGCATATTCCAATTTTAGTATAACCTCGGGCTTTTCAGTCCCTCCTCCGTCATCTTGCTCTTGCCTCACATGTAGCCGTCCTGCTTACCATTCTTCTGCCTCCAGACTGCCAGGGGCAGTAACGATGGGTTTTTTGCTCTTTCTCCAAATTAGGGCAGATGATGTTCTTTAGGGGTTTATGTTGTTGTTCTTGAGACAGAGTCTTGCTCTGTTGGCCACACTTGAGTGCTGTGGCATGATCTTGGCTCACCGCAACCTCTGCCTCCTGGGTTCAAGTGATTCTTCTGCTTCAGCCTCCCAAGCAGCTGGGATTACAGGCGTGCACCACCACGCCTGGCTAATTTTTGTATTTTTAGTAGAGACGGGTGTTTCACCATGTTGGCAAGGCTGGTCTCAAACTCCTGTGACCTCAAGTGATCCACCCACCTTGGCCTCCCAAAGTGCTGGGATTACTGGTGTGAGCCACCACACCTGGCCTATCTTAACCATTCTTAAGTGTACAATGTAGTAGTACTAAATACATTCATAATTTTGTGCAATTATCACCATTATCCAACTTCTTAACTCTTCATCTTGAAAAACTGAAACTATTCATTAAACAATTATTACTCATCCCCTACTCCCTTAACCCCCTGGCAGCTACTACTCTACTTTCTGTCTCTATGATTTCGACTACTCTAAGTACTTCATGTAAGTGGAGTCATATAGTGTTTATTTTTTATGTAACTGACGTATTTCACTTAGCATAAAGTCCTTAAAGTTCATCCATGTTTTAACACATTGCAGAATTTCTCTCCTTTTAAAGACAGACTAATATTCTTTTGTAGGGGTTTGCCACATTTTGCTTATGCTATGGCTTGACTGTGTCCCCCAAAGTTCATGTGTTGGAAACTTTTCTGTTTAATTAATTCATTATTTAGACAAAGTCTTGCTCTGTTGCCCAGGCTGGAGTGCAGTGGTGCGATCTTGGCTCACTGCAAACTCTGCCTCCCAGGTTGAAGTGATTCTTGTGCCTCAACATCCTGAGTAGCTGGGATTACAGGTGCCTATCACGTGTAGCTAAATTTTGTATTTTTAGTAGAGACAGGGTTTCGACTATGTTGGCCAGGCTGGTCTGGAACTCCTGGCCTCAGGCAATCCACCTGCCTTGGCCCCCCAAAATGCTGGGATTACAGGCATAAGTCATCATGCCCAGCTTTCTTTCTTACTTTTTGAGACACGATCTCACTCTGTTGCCCAGGCTGGAAAGCAGTGGTTCATTCATGGCTCACTGCAGCTTTGATCTCCTAGGCTCAAGTGATCCTCCCACCTTAACCTCCCAGGAAGCTGGAACTACAGGCACATGCTACCATGCCTGGCTAATTTTTGTTTTTATTAGTTTATTATTTATTCATTTATTTTGTAGAGCTGAGGCATCACTATGTTGCCCAGGCTGACTTTGAACTCCAGGGCACAAATGATCCTCCCTCCTTAGCCTCCCAAAATGTTGGGATTATGGATGTGAGCCACCACACATGTCCATGTATAAGAAACGTAATCCCCAATTCAATGGTGTTGAAAGGAGGGACCTTCAAGAGATGATTAGATCACAAGAGCTCCACCCGCATGAATGGATGAATGCTATTGTTTTGATAGTGGGTTCCTGATAAGAGGATGAGGATCAGGCCCTCTTCTCTCTCCCTCATGCTCTCTTGCCGTTCTGCCTACCACCATCAGATGATGCAGCAAGAAGACCCTTGGCAGAGGTGGGTCCCTCAATCTTGGACTTCCCAAGCTAGCCCCCAGAACTGTAAGAGATAAATCTGTCCTTTATAAATTACCCAGTCTCAGGTATTCTGTTAGAGCAGCACAAAGCAACTAAGACACTTACCCATTCGTCCATCCGTCGATACTTGTACTGTTTCCAATAATGCTGCTATGCACATGGTATACAAATATCTCTTTGAGACCTTGTTTTCAATTCTTTGGGGTATATACCCTGAGGTGGAATTGCTGGCTTGCATGGTAATTCTGTTTTAATTTTTTGAGGAGCTGCCATCCCATTTTGCATGATGGCTGCACCATTTTACATTCCTGCCAACCGTGCACAAGGGTTTCAGTTTCTCTACATCCTTGTCAACACTTGTTATTTTCTGTTTGCTTGTTTGATGGTAATCATCCCAACAAGTGTGAACAAGTGGGAGGTAGTATCTCATTGTAGTTTTTTTTTTTTTTTTTTTTCAGGGAAACCACCCAGACTGTGTGCTCTCTCACTCTCCTAAAGGAAGACAATGGCAAATGGCAGTTGTAGCAAAGCACCACCAACAGCCAGCTTGATGCCCAGGAGAGAATGCTGTGCCATCTCCTCATGGTTTCTAGTGCTCTACAAATTCAGAGAAACTTTTCTTATAATTAACTATAGAAACAATGAGACTGGGCAACATGGCAAGACTCCGTGTCTACAAAACCTACAAAAATTGGCCGGGTGTGGTGGCTCACACCTGTAATCCTGCACTTTGGGAGACCAAGGCAGACGGATCACGAGATCAGGAGTTCAAGACCAACCAGGCCAACATGGTGAAACCCCGTCTCTTCTAAAAATACAAAAATCAGCCGGGCGTGGTGGTGCATGCCTGTCATCCCAGCTACTTGGGAGGCTGAGGCAGAAGAATTGCTTGAACCCGGGAGGCAGAGGTTGTGGTGAGACAAGATCACACCATTTTACTCCAGCCTGGGCAACAAGAGCAAAACTCCATCTCAAAAAAAAAAAAAAAAATTGCAGGTGGTACACACCTGCAGTCCCCAGCTAATGGGAAGGCTGAGATGGGAAGATCACGTGAGTTCCGGAGGTTGAGGCTACAGTGAGCTGTGATCGCACCACTGTACTCCAGCCCCAGAGACAAAGCAAGATCCTGTTTCAAAAAAAAAAAAAAAGAGAAATGGGCTGGGCATGGTGGTTCACGCCTGTAATCCCAGCACTTTGGGAGGCTGAGGCAGGTGGATCACTTGAAGTCAGGAGTTTGAGACCAGCCTGGCCAACATGATGAAACCCCATCTCTACCAAAAATACAAAAATGAGCCAGGCCTGGTGGTGGGTGCCTGTAATCCCAGCTACTCAGGAGACTGAGGGGAGAGAATCACTTGAACCCAAGAGAGGGAGGTTACAGTGAGCCCGGGAGTTGGAGGTTGCAGTGAGCCAAGATCACGCCACTGTATTCCAGTCTGAGCAAGAGTGAGACTCAGTCTCAAAAAACAGAAAAAGGGAAATGATCCCTGAAAGTATACTCTTTCATTGTAGTTTTTATTGGCATTTTGCTAATGATTAGTAATGTTGAAAACCTTTTTGTGTGCTTATTGTCTATTTGGTTTTTTTTGTTTTGTTTTGTTTTGTTTTTTGAGAAACACCTATTCGGGTCCTTTGTTCATTTTTGAGTTGCTTGGTTTTTGTTGTTGGTGTTGAGTTTTAGGAGCTCTCTATATATCCTGGATATCAATCCCTTATCAGACATATGACTTGCAAATGTTTTCTCCCATTCTGTCAATTTCATTTTGAATTTGTTGGTATTGTTTTTTGATGCACAAAATTCTTAAATTTTCATCAAGGTTAATTTGTCTGTTTTGTTGTTGTCATTGCTGCCCTTGCCTTTGGTGTCAGATCCAAAAATATTATTTTCAAATCCAATGTTGGGAAGCTTTTGCTGCATGCTTTCTTCTAAGAGTTTTAAAGGTTTAGATCTTACATTTAGGTTTTTGATCCATTTTGAGTTAATTTTTGGATATAGTGTTAGGTAAGGGTCCAACTTTATTCTCTTACATGTGGATATCCAGTTTTCCCAGCACTATTTGTTTAAAAAGCAAAAATCAATCAAACAAACAAAAACCTGTCCTTTCCCCATTAAATGGTCTTAGCACTCTTGGCAAAAATCATTTGATCAAGTTTTTTTTTTTTTTGAGATGGAGTCTTGCTGTCACCCAGGCTGTAGTGCAGTAGCATGATCTCAGCTCACTACAACCACCGCCTCCTGGGTTCAAGCTATTCTCCTGCCTCAGTCTCCCAAGTAGACGGATTACAGGTGTGTACCACCATGCCCAGCTAATTTTTGTATTTTTAGTAGAGATAGAGTTTCACCCTGTTGGCCAAGCTGGTCTCAAACTCCTGACCTCAGGTGATCCACATGCCTCAGCCTCCCAAAGTGCTGTGATTACAGGCATGAGTCACTGCACCCAACCTGATCAAGTTTAAGGCTGCATTGCACTACAGCACTACAGGCTCGACAACAGAGCAAGACCTTATCTATTAAAAAAA
>NW_016107888.1:887461-893639 GCF_001604975.1 Cebus imitator | reverse complement strand
AAAAAAAAAAAAAAAAAAAGGAAAGAAAGAAAAGAAAAAGAAAGTAAGAAATCATGCTCCTATATGTGAGAGTTTATAGAGAGTGAGAGTTTATATCTGGGCCTCTGTTCTATTTCATTGGTTTATATGTCTGCCTTTATGCCAGTACCATTCTAGTTTGATGACTGTAGCTTTGTAGTAAGTTTTAAAATCAGGAAGTATAAGTCCTCCAGCTTTGTTCCTTGTTCATATTTCAACTTTTGTGATAATAATTTCCTTGCTTTTTAAAATATTTTTATCACCAGTGTGTACAAATATACGTTAATTTTGCCAGTGTTTAAGCTTTACAGAAGTGAAGTCATGCTGCATGAATTCAGGTGTGAATTCACTATTACATTTGGAGATTTATTTTCTTTGTATACTATCTCAATGTACGTCTATATCATAGTTTATCTGTTCTACCACTGAGGATAATTTGTGGATCAGATAGGACTTAGTCAAGAAAACAGAAACCACATTATGTATTTCAAATAGAGGCCAGTTGCAGTGGCTGGCGGGGTGTGGTGGCTCACACCTGTAGTCCCAGTGTTTTGAGAGGCCGAGGCAGGTAGATCATCTGAGGTCAGGAGTTCAAGACCAGCCTGACCAATGTAGTGAAACCCCATCTCTACTAAGAATACAAAAATTAGGGCATGGTGCAGTGACTCATGCCTGTAATACCAGCAATTTGGGAGGCCCAAGAGGGTGGATCACCTGAGGTCAGAAGTTCAAGACCAGCGTGGCCAACATGGTGTAACCCCGTCTCTACTAAAAAAATACAAAAATTAGCTGGGCATGGTTGTGTGCACCTGTAATCCCAGGTACTCGGGGAGGCTGAGGCAGGAGAATTATTTAAACCCAGGAGACGGAGGCTGCAGTGAGCCGAGATCACACCACGGCACTCCAGCCTGGGCAACAGAGCAAGAATCCATCTCAAAAAAAAAACTAAAAAAACAAACAAACAAAATAACAAAGGAAGGAAATTTCACACGGGAACTTGGTTACACAGGAGTTGGAGGACTAAAAGAGGAAAAAGGGAAAGAGAACCCTGAGACAAGGCAGAACTAGTAACCACAAGAAGCAAGGAGGGCTGAGGGACAAAAGGGAAGAGCTGGGATTACCTTGACTTGTGAGCCGGGAGGTGGGGCCCTGCAGAGCTGAGGCTCAGACTCGGTGAAGCGCCACCGGGAATGCTGCTCATTCCTCTGAAGAGCCATCTTCAAGGCAGGTTCTTTGAATGCAGAAAAAAGCTGAAGGCTGGAGCCAACTTCTAATGATAGAGTGACTCTGAACAAATCCAAAAATAATGGGAAGCTATTCCCTTCTCCCTTCTTCTGGCTTCCCAGTCTCCATCAAGTGCCCCTATGAGCAGAACCTAACAGAAGGACAGCAATGGAGTTTAGGAGTTTGCAGAGTCCCAGCCCCCTTCCAACATCAGACAGCAGAGAAAACAAGAGTGAATTTGAAGCTGAAAGTCAATACGCAAATAAATGGCAGAGCCTACCACTTTTTTCTACTCAGCAGTTACACGTCTTTCTATCATATTTGAATAACAGCTTCATGCCCTTGCCTAATAGATGCAATCGTCCTTTGCTCAAAAGAAGACGCTCGGGGCCCCTCCCCCAAAAGCGGAGATGCAAAGTCTCTACAGCAATGGGATTCCTCTCTGATGCTGGAAGTGGGCTAGGACTCTGCAAACCAGCTTCCTAAACTCCACTGCGACATTCCGTCTCAAAAAAAACAAAAAACAAAAAACAAACAAACAAAAAAGATGGAGTTTCGATATTCTGGTTTCTCTTCAAATAGTATAAATCTATCACCTTTTACTAAAGATGGAGTTTCGCTCTTGTTGCCCAGGCTGGAGTGCAGTGGTGAGATCTCGGCTCACCGCGAGCTCACCACAACCTCTGCCTCCTGGGTTCAAGCGATTCTCCTGCCTCAGCCTCCCAAGTAGCTGAGATTACAGGCACGTGCCACCACACCTGGCTAATTTTGTATTTTTAGTAGAGATGGAGTTTCTCCGTGTTAATCAGGCTGGTCTTGAATTCCCCCAAAGGTACTTACAGCTGCTTATCAGAGCAGCTGCATCCTGGGGAAAGGAAAATACTCAGATCTTTTAAGGCTTTTGGATACAGAGTCGGAGCTGACACTAATATTAGGGACATGTATTAGGGTGGGACATACAGAGGCCAGGAGAGAAAAGGAGATCTGGCCCTGGCTCTGCCTGATGGTTATTGCCATGGTCCCTGAATACATAGTGGAACAGATGTACTTAGCAGACAGCAGATCTCTCACATTGGTTCCCTGAAATAAGAGCCATTACCAAGCCTGTAATCCCAGTACTTTGGGAGGCCAAGGTGGAAGGATTGCTTGAGCCCAGGAGTTTGAGACCAGCCTGGGCAACATAGTGAAACCTCATCTCTACAAAAATTTTTTTTAATTAGCTGGGTATCGTGGCACACTCCTGTAGTTCCAGCTACTCAGGACGCTGAGAGGGGAGGTTTGCTTGAACCCGGTAAGTTAAGATTGCAGTGAGCTGAGATGGCATCACTGCATTCCAGCCTACATGACAGAATGAAACCGTCTCCAAAAAAAGAATGAAATAAGAGGAATTAGGATAGGAAAGGCCAAATAGAAACTGCTTCCTCATCCCCCTCCCAAGAGAGTAAATCAGAAGCAATTCCCCAGCCCAGGTGGAATGGCAGTGGTTGGAATCATTCCTAAAGGATACAGGCATGGTGGTTCCCAGGATATCCCCATTTAACTCATCAATCTGGCTCTTGCAAGAACTAGACGGATCAGTATAAATGAGGGTGAACATAACCAAGAGGCGCCCCAATTGAGTGCTGTGCCTGATGTGCGAGCTTTCTTAGAGCAGATCAATAGAATCCCTGCCAGTTAGTCCATGGCTGTTAGTTTGATGAAGGAAGTAAGATTAGAAGCAGATTCCTGCCAGGCGAGCTGTAATCCCAGCACTTTGAGAGGTCGAGGCAGGCAGATCACTTGAGGTCAGGAGTTCGAGGCCAGCCTGACCAAGATAGTGAACCCCATCTCTACTAAAAATACAGAAATTAGCCAGGTGTGGTGGTGGGCACCTGTAATCTCAGCTACTTGGGAGGTGGAGGCACAAGAATCACTTCAACCTAGGAGGCTGAGATTATGTCACTGCACTCCAGCTTGGGTGAGAGAGTGAGACTCAGTGTCAAAAAAAAAAAAGAAAAAAATAGCCAGGAGTGGTGGTACATGCCTGTAGTCCCAGCTACTCAGGAGGCTGAGGCAGGAGAATCACTTCGCCCGGGAAGGTGGAGGTTGCGGTGAGCCGAGATCGCGCCATTGTACTCCAGCCTAGGGAATAGAGTGAAACACACCCTTAAAAAAAAAAAAAAAAGAAGATTCCTTTCCCTGGGGACAGACAAAAGTGCACGTCCACAGTCTTTCCCCTTTCCCCAGGGCTATGTTAACTCTCCTGCTTTCTGTCACAGTAGAGCAGGGGATCTTGATCATCTTGGATTCCATACAACATCCCATGATCCTCTGTACTGATGACATTGAGCTAATGGAACCTGGTGAACAGAAAGTGGCAATGCACCTGCTTGCCAGATGTTGGAGGACAAATCC
The DNA here is from genome assembly GCF_001604975.1 of Cebus imitator. Lineage (NCBI taxonomy): Eukaryota > Metazoa > Chordata > Mammalia > Primates > Cebidae > Cebus > Cebus imitator. Next base: position 890,003 of record NW_016107888.1, on the reverse strand, counting down.
TACAAAGACTCAAGGATCTTTGCAAAATGTGTTGGGATCCAGTGCGCTGGCACCCCATGTGTGTCCTATCCCTAGGAAATATGCACAAAGCCTGGCAGGCCCCTTCAGATACGGGAGATGGCACACTACATGCTTGGAAATACTGCTCCAATGATTTTCAGGGAACTCCAAAGGCTGCCGGTTTTAAGTAGGGCCCACGACAAGAGAGGTTTTTTTTAGTCCAGGCCAAAATGCAAAGCTCTCTGCCACTTGGGCTCATATAGCCTAGCAGATGCCATCTATCCGTGATTCATAGGATGCTTTGAGGAGTCTCTGGCAAGCCCAGAATGTTCTGGAGCAAGGCCATTAATCTACTGCAGGGGACTCTTCCAATTTTAAAAAAACAATCTTCCAGCCAGGTGCATTGGCTCATGCCTGTAATTCCAGCACTTTGGGAAGTCAAGTGGGGTGGATCACCTGAGGTCAGGAGTTCAAGACCAGCCTGGCCAACATGGTAAAAGCCCGTCTCTACTAAAATTACAAAAATTAGCAATATATGCCCACATGAGAAGCAAGGAAAGATCTAAAATTGACACCCTATCATCAAAATTGAAAGAGCTAGAGGAGCAAGATCAAAAAAACTCAAAAGCTAGCAGAAGACAAGAAATAACTAAGATCAGAGCAGAACTGAAAGAGATAGAGACACAAAAAACCCTTCAAAAAATCAATAAATCCAGGAGCTGGTTTTTTGAAAAGATCAACAAAATAGGCCACTAGCCAGATTAATAAAAAAGAAAAGAGAATAATCAAATAGATGCAATAAAAAACGATAAAGGGGATATCACCACAGATTCCACAGAAATACAAACCATCATCAGAGACTATTACAAACAACTCTATGCGCATAAACCAGTAAACCTGGAAGAAATGGATAAATTCCTGGACACTTACACCCTCCCAAGCCTAAGCCAGGAAGAAGTCGAAACCCTGAATAGACCAATAACAGGAGCTGAAGTTGAGGCAGCAATTAATAGCTTACCAACCAAAGAAAGCCCAGGTCCAGATGGGCTCACAGCTGAATTCTAGCAGACATACAAAGAGGAGCTGGTACCTCTCCTTCTGAAACTATTCCAAACAATCCAAAAAGAGGGACTCCTCCCCAAATCATTTTATGAGACCAACATCATCCTGATACCAAAACCTGGCAGAGACTCAATAAGAAAAGAAAACTTCAGGCCAATATCCATGATAAACATAGATGCAAAAATCTTCAATAAAATATTGGCAAACTGATTGCAACAGCACATCAAAAAGCTTATCCATCACAATCAAGTAGGCTTCATCCCGAGGTTGCAAGGCTGGTTCAACATACGCAAGTCTATAAACATAATTCACCACCTAAACAGAACCAAAGACAAAAACCACATGATTATCTCAACAGATGCTGAGAAGGCCTTTGACAAAATTCAACAGAGTTTTATGCTAAAAACGCTCAATAAACTAGGTATCAATGGAACGTATCTCAAAATAATAAAAGCTATTTACCACAAACCCACAGTCAATATCATACTGAATGGGCAAAAACTGGAAGCATTCCCTTTGAAATCTAGCACTAGACAAGGATGCCCTCTCTTGCCACTCCTATTCAATATAGATTGTATATTTAGAAGACCCTATCGTCTCAGCCCAAAATCTCCTTAAACTGATAAGCAACTTTAGCAAAATCTCAGGATACAAAATCAATGTGGAAAAATCATAAGCATTCCTATACACCAATAACGGACTTAAAGAGAGCCAAATCAAGAACGAACTGCCATTCACAATTGCTACAAAGAGAATAAAATACCTAGGAATACAACTAACAAGGAATGTAAAGGACCTCTTCAAGGAGAACGACAAACCACTGCTCAACGAAATAAGAGAAGACACAAAGAGATGGAGAAATATTCCATGCTCAAGGTTAGGAAGAATCAATATCGTGAAAATGGCCATACTGCCCAAAGTAATTTATATAGACTTATAATTTATAAAATTTATTATATAAATTTTATTATAAATTAAAACTTATAATTTATATAGATTCAATGCTATCCCCATCAAGCTACCAATGACCTTCTTCACAGAACTGGGAAAAACCACCTTAAACTTCATATGGAACAAAAAGAGAGCCTGCATAGCCAAGTCAATTCTAAGCAAAAAGAACAAAGCAGGAGGCATCACACTACCGGACTTCAAACTATACTACAAGTCTACAGTAATCAAAACAGCATGGTACTGGTACCAAAACAGAGATATGGACCAATGGAACAGAGCAGAGGCCTTGGAGGCAACGCCACACGTCTACAACCATCTGATCTTTGACAAACCTGAGAAAAACAAGCAATGGGGAAAGGATTCCCTGTTTAATAAATGGTGTTGGGAAAACTGGCTAGCCATGTGCAGAAAGTAGAAACTGGACCCCTTCCTGACACCTTACACTAAAATTAACTCCAGATGGATTAAACATTTAAACATAAGACCTAACACCATAAAAACCTTAGAAGAAAACCTAGGCAAAACCATT
>NW_016107888.1:877985-886629 GCF_001604975.1 Cebus imitator | reverse complement strand
AATTCCATTTGACCCAACAATCCCATTACTGGGTATATATCCAAAGGATTTAAATCATTCTATTATAAGGACATGTGTACACATATGTTCATTGCAGCACTGTTTACAAAAGCAAAGACTTGGAACCAACCCAAATGCCCATCGATGATAGACTGGACAGGGAAAATGTAGCACATATACACCATGGAATACTATGCAGCCATGAAAAACGATGAGTTCGTGTCCTTTATAGGGACATGGATGAACCTGGAAACCATCATTCTCAGCAAACTGACATAAGAACAGAAAATCAAACACCCCATGTTCTCACTCATAGGCGGGTGTTGAACAATGAAAACACATGGACACAGGGAGGGGAGTATCACACACTGGGGTCTGTTGGGGGGACTAGGGGAGGGACAGTGGGGGGTAGGGAGTTGGGAAGGATAACATGGGGAGAAATGCCAGATGTAGGTGATGGGGATGGAGGCAGCAAACCACATTGTCATGTATGTACCTATGCAACAATTCTGCATGTTTTTACATGTACCCCAGAACCTAAAATGCAATAAAATATATATACATAAATAAATAATTTAAAAAAATTAGGTGTGGTACGGTGTGCCTGTACTCCCAGCTACTCGGGAGGCTGAGACACAAGAATGGCTTGAACCAGGGAGGTAGAGGTTGCAGTGAGCCGAGATTGTGCCACTTCACTCCAGCTTGGGTGACAGAGCAAGACTGTAAAAAAAAAAAAAAAAGCCAGGCACGGTGGTCTTGAACTCCTGACCTTGTGATTCACCCGCCTCGGCCTCCCAAAGTGCTGCAGGGCTTTAGGAGGCCGAAGCGGGTGCATCACAAGGCCAGGAGTTCAAGACCAGCCTGGCCAAGATGGTGAAACCCCATCTCTACCAAAAATACAAAAAAATTAGCCAGGCTTGGTGGTGGGTGCCTATAATCCCAGCTATTCAGGAGGCTGAGGCAGAGAATTGTTTGAACCCAGAAGGCAGAGATTGCATTAAGTCGAAATCACACCACTGGACTTCAACCTGGATGACAGAGCGAGACTCCATCTCAAAAAAAAAAATCTTCCATTGTGCTGCAGAGACCTAACCATTGGTCAAGTATGATGATGTGATCAGAGCCGCCTATTGAAATACACCAAGTCATATGGTTGAGCAGGTGCAGCAATAATCCATCCTACCATGGAAATGGAGCATTCCAGACGAGGACTACTCAGCCTAAAGGGCGCAAGTAAGTTACATGAACAGGCAGCCAGACCACCAGGTCACCCGCTCCTGTTGCACCTACGCCTCTCCCTCAACTCACACCTTTGACATGATGGGGTGTTCTCTATCACCAGTTGACAGAGGAGGAAAAAAGCCCCAGATCTGATTCACTAATGGCTTCTTATTTGGTGTGGACTGAAAATGAACTGCAGCCACATCACAGCCACAGTCTGTGGTGGCCCTGAAAGGTGGTGCTGAGGAAAACACTCCAAATGACAGAGCTGCCGGAATTTGCACCTGGTCAGCAACTAAGGTAGAAGGAGAAGGGCTCTGAGCCAAGGATATACATAGACTACTAGGCAGAGGCCAGCATCTTGTCTTATAGGTCAGACCTAGAAGGAGCAAGGCTAGAAGATCTGAGACAGGTTTTCGTTGGGGGAGGGCTAATGGATGGATTTGCTGGGATGAGCACAAAGTTTGCACTGCGTCTCCATCAGTGCCCCATGGCGAGCATCCTCACCAGAATGTCTACTGGCCAGGCTATCCTGTCCACCTGGTACTAAGCAACCAGGTGGACAGGATAGCCTGGTTAGTAGATGTCCTTCAGCTTCTTTTTATTTTTATTTTATTTTATTTATTTTTTGAGACTGGTCCTCGCTCTGTTGCCCATGGTTCACTACAGCCTTGACTTTCCTGGGATCAGATGATTCTCCCACCTCAGCTTCCCGAGTAGCTTGGGACAACAGGCACACTCCATCGTGTCTGGCTAGTGTGTGTGAGTGCGTGTGTGTGTGTGTGTGTATGTGTGTGTGTGTAGAGACAGGGTTTTGCTGTTTTCCAGGCTGGTCTTGAACGCCTGGGTTCAAGTGATCCTCCTACCTTGGCCTCCCAAAGTGCTGGGATTACAGGTATGAGCCACTGCACTCAATACCCAGCTTCTGTTCTCAGCCACCCTAGCACGTACTCAGTGTGCCCATGAGCAAGCACCCACAGTATAGAGGACCGAGGCTCAGCATGGGTTCAGCAGCAGCCCAGCTTCCTCCTGAAATCTGCTCTAGTGCCGCCTCTGCTGAAGATCTGACCTGCGCGCAGCAGAGACAACTCTAAGCCCATTTCCTGAGATGACAAACCGAGTTCAAATCTTCTCCACTTCAGATGGGGGCACTGATTTGCCCTTCCAGGGTTCACATGTAATCTGGATATGAGTTTGCTTTTTCTGCCTACAGTATCTGAGCTAACACCACTATCCAAGAGTTCACAGAAGGTCAGACTTATCAACATGGGATCCTGAATAATACCACTTTGGATGAAGGAACTCACTTTATAACAAAGGAGATGTGACAGTGGGCACATGACCACAAGATACAGTGGTCCCACCATATGCCACCTCACTGGGAATCTGCTGGCCAGGAGTTGGGTACTGTCCTTAAAGATGCAGTATTGGCCGGATGCGGTGACTCCACCAGCACTTTGGGAGGCCGAGGCGGGTGGATCACAAGGTCAGGATTTTAGGACCAGCCTGACCAACATGGTGAAACCCCATCTCTGCTACAAATACAAAAAATTAGCAGGACATGGTGGCACTCACCTGTAATTCCAGCTACTCAGGAGGCCGAGGCAGGAGAATCACTTGAACCTGGGAGGTAAAGGTTGCAGTGAGCAGAGATCATGCCACTGCACTCCAGCCTGGGTGACGGAGCGAGACTCTGTCTAAAATAAATAAATAAAGATACAGTATCTACTTGGAACCAATGGTCATTATATGGTGCTGTGTCTGCTATAGCTAGAGTGCATGGTTCCAGGAATCCAGGAGTAGAATTGGAGTGATCCCTCTTACCTATCATTCCCAGTGACCCACTGGGAAATACGTGTTTCTCAACCACACTACATTTTTTTTTTTTTTTGTAGAGACAAGGTCTCACTATGTTGTGCAGGCTGATTTCGAACTCCTGGCATCAGGCAATCCTCCCGTCTTGGTCCCCCAAAGTGCTGGGATCACAGGCATGAGCCACTGAGCCCTGCCTTTTTTTTTTTTTTTAAGAGACAGCTGCTTGCTGTGTTGCCCAGGCTGGACTGCAGTCGCTGTTTACAGGCAGGATCATCACACAAAACAGCCTTGAACTCCTGGGCTCAAGTGATCCTCCTGTCTCAGCCTCCAGAATAACCGGGAGTACAGGTGTGCACCACAGTGTCCGGCTTCACCTCCTGCCACTTTATACTTTGGTAGACTAGCGATCTTGACGAGTGATCCTGATTCCCAAGGGCAGGTGAAGGGGATGCTTCTACCAGGCCATTCAGTAAGGATTCCACTAAAACTGAAGCTATGGCTGCCTTATGATCATTTTGAGCTCCTCGGGCCAGTAGATCAGCAGGCAAAATAAAAAGAAGCTACTTTCCTGGCAGGATAATCAACTCTGATTATCATGAGAGAGGGTTGCTGCTATATAATGATATAATGGGTGCAGGAAGAATAAATCTACACCTCAGGGGATGGACTGGTCGCCTCTTGTTGACTCCATAAGTGATGATAACTGAGTGGACAACTGCAGCAAAACCATGATCTGAATGGATGTGGAAAGCAGCGCTCAGACTCTTCGGGAATACCCCGGAAACAGCATCATTCACCATAGCCAAAGAGTGGGGACAACCCAAAAGTCCATCGACTGCTAAATGAACAAACAAAATGTATTATATATGGCCAGGTGCGGTGGCTCCCACTTGTAATCCCAGCACAGCACTTTGCGAGGCCGAGGCGGGTGGATCACGAGGTCGGGACTTTGAGACCAGCCTGACTAACACAGTGAAATCCCATCTTTATTTTTAAAAAATCTATTATATGCATAATATGGATTATTCAGCAATAAAAAGGAATGAAATACTGATACATGCTACAACATGGATGAACCTTGAAAATATGGTAAGTGAAAGAAGCCAGAAGCCAGCCACCAGAAAACCTATATTGGGTTTTGTTTTGTTTTGTTTGAGATGGAGTTTCTCTCTTGTTGCCCAGGCTGGAATGCAATGTCACAGTCTCTGCTCACTGCAACCTCTGCCTCCCTGGTTCAAGTGATCCTCCTGCTTCAGCCTCCCGATTAGCTGGGATACAGGTGTCCATCACCATGCCCGACTAATTTTTGTATTTTTAGTAAAGATGGGGTTTCATCAGGTTGCCCAGGCTGGTCTCAAACTCCTGACCTCTGGTGATCTGCCCACCTCGGCCTCCCAAAGTGTCGGGATTACAGGCATGAGCCACTGCACCCAGCCTATACTGTATAATTTTATTTATACGAAGTGTCTAGAATAGGCAAACCATTCTATAGAGACAGAAACGATATTAATGGTTGCCTAGGGCTGGAGGCAAGATGAGGAGCGATGGCTGATGGGCATGGAGTTTCTTTCTGAAGTGATGGAAATACTCTAAAGTTAGACTGCAGTGGTTGTAGAACTCTGGGAGTGCTAAAAGCCACTGAAGTGTGCACTTTCAATGGGTGAATTTTATGGCATGTGAATTATACTTCGATAAAGATGTACATTCCCACTTCTTCTGTCCCTGACTTTGAACGTTGTTGTCAGACATTTTATTGTAGTTGGCATGTTCACGTGTGTTCATGAGATTGGATGGTTTTTCAAATGCTTATTGACTCAGGTGAGGTGACGTGAGCCTGTAGTTCCAGCTACTGGGGAGACTGAAGTGGGAGGAATGCTTGAGGCCTATTCTGAGCTGTAGTGCGGAGCCATAAGTTCACCACAATGTGGTGACCTCCCACCAGGGGGACCTCCCAGGAGCAGGGGACCACGCTGCCTAAGGTGGGGTGAACCAGCCCAGGGTGGAAATGGAGGCGGTCAAAACCCTCATGCTGATCAGTAGTGAGATCACACCTGTGAACAGCCACTGCACTCCAGCCTGGGCAATATAGCAAGACCCTGTCTCTAAAAAAATAATAATAAAAGTAATCAAATGTGTATTGGTCATTTGGGTTTTCTCTACTGTGAAGTTCCTGTTCAAAGTGTTTTTGTCATTTTCTATTGAGCTGTTCTTTTGTTTTATTTTTTTCACTGCTTTGTAGTAGTTCTTCATATGTTCTTTGTGTATTTCAGATATTAATTTTTTTTTAAATAGATCTCCCTCTGTCACGCAGGCTGGAGTGCAGTGGCGCCATCATAGCCCACTGCAGCCTTGATGTCCTGGGTTCAAGCAATCCTCCCACCTAAGCCTCCCAAATAGCTGGGACTACAGGCAAGTGCCACCACACCCTGCTAATTTTTATATTTTTTTGTAGAGATGGGGTCTTGCTATGTTGCCCACGCTTGTCTCAAGGGATCCTCCTGCCTTGGCCTCCCAAAGTTGTTGGGATTACAAGTGTGAGCCACCACACTGGTCCAGATGTTAATTTTTTGTTACTTATATGTGTTAAGTATCTTCTAACATTCTGTGGCTTGCCACACTTTAGTTCTTTCTTTTTTTTTTAAGTGAGGGATTCTCATTCTGCTGCCCAGGCTGGTCTTGAACTCCTGGGCTCAAGCTATCCTCCCACCTCAGCCTCTTGATTAGCTAGAATTACAGACATAAGCCACCATGCCCAACCCAATAAGATATTTTGAGAGGGAAAGACCACACTCATATAACTTTTATTACAGTATAATTGTTCTATCTTATTATTAGTTGTTGTAGTTAACCTCTTACTGTGCCTAATTTATAAATTAAACTTTATTGCAGGGATATGTACGTATGAAAAAAACAGTATAGGCTGGGCACGGTGATTCACGACTGTAATCTGAGCACTTTGGGAGGCCAAGGCGGATGGATTACCTTCAGTCAGGAGTTTGAGACCAGTCTGGCCAACATGGTGAAATCCTGTCTCTACTAAAAATACAAAAAGTAGGCAGGCGTGGTGGCATGTGTCTGTAATCCCAGCTACTAGGGGACCTGAGGCAGAAGGATCACTTGAACCTAGGAGGCAAAGGCTGCAGTGAGCCAAGATTGTGCCACTGCACTCCAGCCTGGGCAACAGAGCCAGACTCTGTCTCAAAGAAAAGAAAAAACATAGTACATATAGGGTTCCATACGACCCACAGTTTCGGGCAACTCCTGGGGGTCTTGGGAACATATTCTCTGAAGATAAGGGGGGGCTACTGTAGTGTTATTTTACTTTAAATTCTATAATTGTTCTACCTCTAGCCATTGGGAACTGCATGGCATATATTTTCCCATCTTCTTACCTTTTAGCATACATGTTCAACAAACATTTGAGGCCGGGTGGGGTGGGTCATGCCTGTAATCTCAGCACTTTGGGAGGCTGAGGTGGGTGGATCACCTGAGGTCAGGAGTTCAAGATCAGCCCGGCCAACATGGTGAAACCCCATCTCTACTAAAAACACCAAAATTAGCCAGGTATGATGGCACACGCTTGTAATTCCAGCTACTGCAGAGGGTGACTCAGAATTGCTTAAACCCAGGAAGCGGAGGTTGTAGTAAGCTGAGATTGTGCCACTGCACTCCAGCCTGGGTTATAAGAGCAAAACTCCATCTCAAAAAAAAAAAAAAAAAAATTAAGAACCTACTGTGTACTGTGTCCTGTGCTAATCATACAGGATGGACACACAGTGGGGAGGAATAAAGAAGAGGAATGAAACAGGAAGTTAGAAGAATTTGAACATCAGCATATGAACGTTAGTAGGAAGTGGCAAGCTCCCGCTTGAGCTTTAGAAGGTCGTCCACTTATAGGAAAGCCAATGGTTGGCTCTTTGGAGATTGGCCAGATAAGGGGGAAGTTTTGCAGTCACTCCTTGGTTTCTGGCATGAGCGATGGCTGGAAGGGGCGTAGTTGGCTGAGATAGGGCACCCTGGAGGAGAACCAGGTTGTGAGAGTGCACTACAGAAGTGCAGAGTGGAGGCAGAAGATAGCTCAGGAGGGACTGATTTTGGTGAGCACCGAAGTAGGGGGAGGTGATAGGAGGAAAAGTAGAAAGATAAAGAAGAAACCACCGAAGAGATAGGAGAGGACCTGGGTGCAGACGTTTCCAAGAAGGCACAGGCTGCGTGTGTCAAATGCCACAGGGAAATCCAGCTGGGAGCCAGGCACGGTGGCTCATGCCTATACTCCCAGCACTCTGGGAGGCAGAAGTGGAAGGATCATTTGAGCTCAGGATTTCAAGACCAGCAACATAGTGAGATCTCATCTTTACCAAAAATCAAAAAATGAGGCAGGAGGATTGCTTGAGCCCAGGAAATCAAGGCTGCAATGAGCTGTTGATGGTGCCACTGCACTCCCACCTGGATGACAGATTGAGACCTTGCCTCAAAAAAAAAAAAAAAAAATTCGGCCAGGCACAGTGGCTCACGCCTGTAATCCCAGCACTTTGAGAAGCCAAGGCAGATGGATCATGAGGTCAAGAGATCAAGACCATCCTGACCAACATGGTGAAACCCTATCTCTACTAAAAATACAAAAAATTAGCTGGGTGTGGTGGCACACACCTGTATTCCCAGCTACTGGGGAGGCTGAGGCAGGAGAATCGCTTGAACCTGGGAGGCAGAGGTTGCAGTGAGCCAAGATCGTGCCACTGCACTTCAGCCTGGCAACAGAGTGAGACTCCATCTCAAAATAAATAAATAAAATCCTGGCTGAGCATGGTGGCTTATGCCTATAATCCCAACACTTTGGGAGGCTGAGGCAGGTGGATCACCTGAGGCTGGGAATTCGAGGCTAGCCTGACCAACATGGAGAAACCCCATCTACTAAAAATACAAAATTAGCCAGGCATGGTGGCACATGCCTGTAATCCCAGTTACTCAGGAGGCTGAGGCACAAGAATCACTTGAACTCGGGAGGTAGATGTTGCAGTGAGCTAAGATTGTGCCACTGCAGTCCAGCTTGGGTGACAGACTAACATTTTGTTTCAAAAAATAATAATAAATAAATAAAAGAACTCATGTTTATATTTGAATTTTAAAAAGCATGAATTACCTAAACAATGACAATAAAAATGCTATCCTGCATTTACTATGCACCAAGCGCTATTTGAAGTGCTTTAAATATATTCTTCATTTAATTCTCACAACCACCCCAGGAAGAACACATGATTATTATCATCCAGTTCCCAGTTTGCAGCTGAGGAAACTGAAGCCCTGAGAGACAAAGTTACTTGCCCAAGGTCACACAGCTGGTGAATGTTAGCATGGGATTTGAACTCAGTCCCATGGGCCCTGGAGACGCTGCTTCCATTACACACTGTAATGAAATTATGGATGATTTATCTGAACACTTTAAACACCTTAAACAATTTTTTTTTTCCAAGACAGAGTCTTGCTCTGTCACCCAGGCTGGAGTGCAATGGCATGATCTCAGCTCACAGCAACCTCCGCCTCCCAGGTTCAAGCGATTCTCCTGTCTCAGCCTTCTGAGTAGCTGGGATTACAGGCACGTGCCACCACA